>NC_084984.1:18044580-18074580 GCF_963691925.1 Scomber scombrus
CAATTAAAGTAGGTATGTTGAGTTTTTTCCAGAGTATGTATTATTCAGAATGTATTATTTGTTGCGCTCAAAAAAAAAGAAGAAAAAGAAAAAAATCACTAAAATAGAACTAGCAGAGTGAGTTCCACTTACTTGCAATAAAAACTACACCAAAGGTTTGAAAATATAGTCAACATAAGGAAAACGAGGGAGCTTATTTATGGTGCCCTGAAGTCCTACTGAATAATAAAAACCTCCATATATAACCACATTTTAAACTTTGTTTCTTTGCACCCTTGTGCAAACAGAGTCTAGGAGGGAATTAATTTGTGGGGTGGGGGACAGGGAATAAAGAAGTCTGTAAAGTTTGAGTCCAAAATGTTTTACCTCAGTAAAATATTCATTTGAAACCATGGCGGGGGAAAGCAGTTTCTCAGCACACTTTGTAGGCTACACTCAAGAGGAAATAGAGTTTGAATGTATAATCAAAGCCTTTTATTTGCACTTTTAAGATACCAATAGAAAGTAATAAAATCGTGAACAAAATACATAAAATAAAAAAAAGTTGCAGCAGTGATGTCTGACAAAATTGGACCCTGCATCAGAGCGGGGGTGGGGGCTCTGAAGGTCGCAGGGAAGCCCTGAGGTAGGTTCCTCCAGTCATTTGGCTCTAGATCATCGGCGAGTCGCAGAACGTGCAGGGCGCCTGCAGGATCTTCTTTATCCACTCTGGGTCTATGGAGGAGCAAATTAAGTCAGATTTCTAAACATGCAATCATTATAATATCCTTTACAGCCGCTTTCAGACGCACGTTTACTATGTCAGTATGATGGGAGTTCTCCACGTTGATGCCCAAGTCAATTCTCTGCTAACATCAGGATGACAGTCTTACTAGATCAGACCTGGCAACATCACAACAAGAGATCTAGATCTTATTGAGGCTTACTGAATAAATAAAGCTTAACTAATTAATTATAATTTCTTATGTACAAAGAAAATGCAATCCAGAAAACACTAAATTGTTGAGTTATTTCATAAAAGTATCCATGAAATGTTTTCCCCATTGCAGTGCAGAGAGAAAGAGGTTGAAAAAACACTTATTTAACTACAATAATCACAAAATCAACAATCTTCCACTCTAACTGTTATGAATATCTAGCTAAATGCTTTACATACTATACAATATGTTAGCCGATAGGGATGCAATAAGTCCCAGCTTAATGTGATAATAAGTGATGTTAGAAAACAGGCAGCAGGGCAAGCATCCCTCAAACTCATGATCATTAATTAACAACCAATAATGCCTACCTCAATTGGTTTAAATATAGAAGAGAAAAACAATACGTTAGATATTTAGAGACAGGAGCTGCCATGAGGTTGATTTTGACAGATGCCATAAGTGCACAGAGCTGTCAGTCTTTAGCTCTGTAGGCTGGAATGACCAGGAGAGCCGTGCCTCAGGCGCTCAGGTGAGGCCGATAAAGACCTGGGATGCATCTAGAAGCTATAAGACGTCGATCCTCAAACACTGAGAAGAGTGCAATGTTTTTCTCTCCCAACTGTAACCACTGCAGGACCCACATTGCTGGCAATAGACCCCTTGTTTATTTGGCACAGGGACTCATAGTTGATTAGCATCTTATTGTAATTGCTTTTGAAGACAATTGTTCTGCTAGTATATTGATACATTAAAGGTGCAGTGTGTAGAATCCAGTGGCATCTAGTGTAAAAGACCTGGCAGAAATGGAATATAATATCATTAAGTATCTCATTCGTGTATAATCATCTGCTGCAACCATAGGTTCTCCTACATGCTTAATAAGGGGGTCATGGGGGGGGATTTTCAGTTTGCAACCTCACTATTAGATGCTACAAAATCTTACACACTGGTCCTTTAAATCGTGTCAAAGACAGATGTGCAGCAGAAAGAAGTAAAATCAATTTGTTTTAATATTTTCTATATTTAGATTAAAGCGATACATGCTCATTTCCAAATACAAGAGATCAGGTTGCTACAGAAAGCCAACTGTAATTTTGTCACATGTTAGTGCACGAGTGTCTGTGTCATAGCCTACCTACTTACCTACACAGGACCAAGCTGAATAAAGTCATGTAAAGATAATGGATGTGGACAAACTGAGACATAAGTGACACAGCTTTCTGATTAGTGAAAAACATGAGAATCTCTGTTAATCTGTCCAGATGGCATGACTGAATACAGCCTTACATGCTTGTTTCAAGTGGATTTGTTTGTTGTAGAAGTCAAATAAAAATTCTTGATTGTGCACTTTGAGACATTTGGGATGAGACAAAGTTGTTTTTTGTTCTTTTTCTGTGGATGTGGCACACAAAGTCTCAACCAAAGAACAGAGATTAACTTTAACCAAATCACTAATTCTATTAAATCGTTCATGTTTGTTTATCATTATATTTTCAGCTGACTACAAATCTGAAATGCCAAGTGTGGATCTGGGCGGCAGAGTGGGATGAAGGCCGGCACTGACTGATGGAGAGTGTGGCTGTCAAACAGAGGTGGAGGGAGATGGAGAGTGGCGCTTACCTTCAGGCTCTGGCAGTCTGGCAATGCTATCGAGCAAGAGGCAACGTCTAAACGTCAGCGTCTGGCAGGCCTGGTATGACAACACACACCTGGAGGAGGCCGAGAGAAAGGCATTAAGAGAGCTAGCTGGCAGGGACATAGACATGCACACACACACACACACACACAAACACACACACACAGTCACAAAAGTGGAGCAGAAACAGCACTGACAGGCACAGATTTCCCTCTCAGTGCCCACCAGAGGCGCCGCGATCTAGCGAGGAGGCAGCAGAAATGTTTGACAGACGATATTTATGAGATGATGAGAGTGCTGCATGGGTAAATATCAAAAGGTGGGAGGCTTGATTACAGCTCTGTGAAGATAAATAAACCGTCAAAGAAGGCATTTGGAATTAAGATTCAATTCATGTCTCGACTGTCGGGCTCAACCGTGGTGTCTGAACCAGAGGCTGGAGCTAATAAAAAACATCTTTAGTGGATTAGATTTGAACTGGTGGAAGTTGTTCAGAAGTCTAGGATAATCTCTGTACCTGAGCCACATGTGACCGTTTTTACAGATTGCTTGTTTGTGGTCCGTGAAGGGCAGCACATCCTGACACAGGCTGCAGCGCTCCGAGAACGTCTGCTTGTTCATCTTGTTCTTGATGTGGCCGATCAGGACCTGAGAGGGACAACGCACAGAGACACACAAATATAAAACATAATTAATTTTAATTGAACTGATATAATGGCAGCAGAGAAGACAAGTGAGTTTAGTTCTAGTCTTATACAAAGCTCAGTTATTTTTCATTTTGAGTTGATCTGAAACACATGTATTGGAGTTGATCTGGTCATATTATCAGTTCTCGGTGTGTTCAGCCTTATCGATATCCAATCCTCTGTTGACTAAATCCCATTGGTTAATATTTAAGATTGACTACTCACTGATCTGTATCAGCATGAAATACATCACCACATTATTAATGAAGTAATGATACCAATTTGTGGGACCTTGAAGGGAAATTACAGTGTGCTTTCAACTTTGTTGCAACATTTTAAGTAAAGACCTTTTCCTGTTTCAACACGACAAAGCTCCCTTGCACACCTCACCAACACTCCTGTGGATGAATGGGAGAAAATCCCTGCAGCTAGCTTCCAACATCTTGTAAAAGCCTTTCCAGAAGAGTGGAGGCTGTTATAGCCGCATATGAAACTCATGGTTATGGGATGACATTTGGTTGTTCACATACGTTAGGCAATGTAAGGTAGCGTAGTGAGGATTCAACGTCAGCACACTGACTTTGAAATGTCAGTTACACAACAATATCTATAGAAGTGTATCAATATGACTATTGAATTAAAGGTGTGATTTATTGCCATTGACTAACTGACTGATTGAGTGAATAACTATCAGGTAAGTCAGTGAGTTTTACCTCTGCAGCTCTGTCGTTAGCGTCTCTGGCGAGGTACTCCATCAGGCCACAGGTGGGTACGCTGGTGTTCTGAGCGATCCAGGTGTTGAGGTACACCACACCCAGCACCTTCTTCATGTTTTCTCTCATCAGATGGGTCTCTACGGCATTGATCCAAGCCTGCACCTCCGCCATCTGCTCCTCCAGATTCTCCTCTTTCAGTGGTTTTACCCCGGCAGGCTCTTCTTCCTCCTGCACAGGGTCTTCTTCGTTTTGTCCGTCCTCCTCTTCCTCATCCCTGACAAAGACCTTGCTCTCCTCATGTGTAGGTTTCCAGCGGTGATCCGTTGGTGGTGTCTGTAGTGACTGGTAAAGTACACGTACCAAGAAGAGCTTGAAACGCCACAAGTAAGGCGAGTCTACGTCCTGGATCTTTTGGTCGAGCTCTTCTTGCAGCGATGCAGGGATACACTTGTTTTTCAAAATTTGCCACCTCACAAGATCAAGCAGGTCGGCCAGTTTGTACAGGTTCTGCGTGGGGGACTTAAGCATCAGTGCTGCTGCTGTTTCTGGTGTTTTCAGGGTCACAAAGTGAACCTGGTAGGTCCTGTTAACTGGGTGATAGGGGCCAACCATACCTTGTGTGCTGGCAAGGGCTATATACGCTCCGTTGTAGCTTACTGCAATACCGTGTATCCGCCTTCCTGTAAGGTTTTCAGGACGCATCATGTCCTCTTGATTGAAAATCAAAGTCTTCTCTGTGAATGTTGGTGTCAGTTTTTTAATCCACCCATCTATGGAACATGTGTACACTGCAACGCCATGTTGACTGACCGCTAGTGAGACTACAGGGAGCGAGTGGAGCCCCGCCACGTGAGAGTTGTACACATTTAGTCCGGCCGGGGAAATCATGAGCAAACACCAAAACACGTAGCAGCCCCTTGAGGCGACAATGAGGCTGCAGCTGGATTTATGGATCGGGTGGATCATCGGGACGCATTTGATGTTTTCAACAGCAATCTCGTCGCACTCCTTCCAGAGGATGACCGGGTGTCGGAGGGTGAAGTAGCCCTTCACTCCCGACAGACTGACCGGCATGATCTTGACGGGTCCCACCTCACTGCCAACAATCAGGCCGCTCATCCGACGATCTGCACTTTCATACTCCCACCACGCCAAGTCACTGGGTCTAGTCACACCTGACTCAATGATATCATAAAATGTGACATCTTCCCCGTTTAAAAAAGGCACTATGAATTTCCACAAAACAAGGTCGCCGTTCTCCATTAAGATGGCGAGGAGTACCATCTCCACGTCTACGCACGTGTTGTCTGGCTGAACCTGTTTGATCGTGTAAACGCTCGACCACTCCATCCTCAGAGGAGTCTGCATACGGAAACGTCGCTGCAGCTCCTCAAAGTCCTGCAGGTTTGCCTCCGGCGGCTTGTTGTCTTTTTTGGCGTAGCCTCGCTCCTTCAACCTCTCACTGTACTTTTTGGTGAGGTCAACGAGCATGTTCCACTCAAGGCGCTTGTGGCTATGATGAATGGTGAGTCTATGGTCAAGTGTTAAGCAAGAAAGCAGACAACGTCCAGCAGCGTCACAACCTAATGGAGACCAACTGGAGTACTTTATTCCTTTGTGCACTCCTACCGATGGGTTCATCACTCGGTCTGCCAGAAAAACTTGCCTTACAGTGGGGTCGGGATGTGAGGAAAACTTCTCCATCGCTTCAGCTTGCTCTTGGGCTGGTCCCACCTTAAAAGTTATAAAGACAGATGAAAGCAATAATTAAGTTTAACGGTCAGATTTTTAAAAAATTTCTGGGTGCATCCAAACTACTGTACATGCACAACAGTATTTCTATTACTGTGAACATTAAGACATGGAACAAAAACTCATTCGAATTTAAGAGCTATATTTCTAAAAATAATTTTTTTAAATCTAAAATTTGAAAATGTAATGTCATTCTTCAGGTTTTAGCAGCATTTCTGATTTCTGCATCTAATTGTCAATTTTTGTGTTAAACTGGCATCGAAACAAGCGCTTTTTGGACAACAGAACAAATTATTATGAATTAACTACAGTAGTTGCCAAGTAGTATGTGTAGGTAAAGTGATGATGACCTAAAAGATACTATAGGTTCATTGACATTGTGCACAATTGACAAATAAACTGGATCGGATGAATTACTTAACATAGCTGTATAACAAAATGTAATTCAATTCCCTGTATAAGGGATTTGAATTCACAATCGTGATTTTGTTTTGGTAAATGACAACCAACACAATGTTCTGGCAGAAGATCCTGTCACTTAAACAAGGATAACACAACAGCTGCCACCTGGATGGGTGATGTAGCAGTATCTTCATATTATCCGAGGCCTCTAAAAAACTGTGCTTTGAGTGCCATCGTTTACTGCTCCCAGATCAGCAATACTCATATTTACGAGCAGTTAATCATATGTATAAATGACAGCAGGAAACAAATGTTCCCTTCTGTCGCTGTGCCTTGTGAATGATAAAATCCAGCTACATCCAATAGTTGATCTGCCAAGTCCTTTTTGGAGAGAAGACGAACCTATAAACAATCATGTTTGCGCGCCAGAGCAGCTGCGCAGAGACAAATTCACCACAGCAAAATAATTTGTCAGTTTTTCACTTTCTCTTTTCATCAACACTTGTTTACCAAGCCTATAATTATTTTACTTCAAGTTTAGTAAGTAAATAATGAAAATACAGAAACATCCACCACTGCCAAAGTAATAACACACTAGTGGATTATTGCTTGGTTTGGAGTTTCTAAGGCATGTTTACACAAGTTGCTTGACGAGTACATAAATAGGACCACTATTACAACTCTTTTTGTGATCACCAGTGTCTTTCTTTAAACACACTTGGGTTACTTATTAACAATGCTTGAAATGTACTGGTACTTGTGTTGCAAATATGTTGTCCAAAAACTGATTTCATATAATAGTGTACTGTATTATACTCCATCAGGTTATTTCCATCCTTGGTCCTCTGGTTAATAACACATCATTTTAGCTGACCAAGGCTCACTGCAACAATTAATCAATTCGTTGTCGCCAGAAACTTATTGGTAAACTATTTTGGTAACCAAATAATAGTAAGGATAAGTAGTAAAATTGATATTTGGCTTTTGGACTGTTGGTCAGACAAAAACAAGACACCAGAAGCTGTGACCTTGAGCTGTTATTAAAGGACATTTTACACTATAGATAAAATAATTCATCGAGAAAATAATCAGCAGATTAATCGATAATCAAAATGACTATTACTTGCAGCCCTAAAACACAACTGCAATAAATAAAATATATGTAGTGCATGTAGTGAATTAATACAACTTTAGGAAACAAACTAAGCTGATGGTTGAAGCAGATTAACTTTACCTGACAAGACAGCCTTTTTTCCTGTCCTGCTTTAATATGTCAGACCGTTGGGAATTTGGCAGACAGCAATCCATTTAAAAATTAAAATGTTTTTTCTTTTGCTCCAGGACTGTTACTTTAAATCACATGCACCCCTTTTCCATGCATACATTGTATTATATATTTTTTTTTTTATTTCTACTACAATGTACTTATCATTGGTAACAATCTAAACAATTCACCAAACTAATGCTTATTTAATTCATCATTTATCAGGCAAAGATACTAAATATTTGTGGGTTCTGTCAGTCTGTCATATCTGTCAGTCTATTAGACTTTCATCAATTAATGAGAATAACTGATCAATCACACCAATTAGGGCTGTAACTAATGATTATTTTCATTATTGATTAATTTGTCGATTCTTTTCTCGATAAATGAATTCGCTGTTTGGTGAATAAAATGTCAGAAAATGGTAAACACATCGATTACTATTTCCCAAAGCCCAAGATGACATCCTCAAATGTCTTTGTCCTGACCAATAGTCCACAACCCAAAGATCTTTCACACATGCTGTCTATCCCTGAAATGTTCAGGAATATTTCCTGCATGGAGCCATGTGTGAATGGGAGCAGGGATCAATATTCAAGGAAATCTGTAGCGCCAATCTCCCACCTTAAGACTTAGTAACATTTCAGGGAAAATGCTGGTACAGCTGTGTACCACATGGAGCAAGTGAACCAATCACAAGACTCTGCCAATGATGTGACTCTGCGACCTCTTTACGGTTGCCATACCAATGCTTTCACAGTTGATTTGTCTTGCAAACATGTTGAATATAAAATACATTATAAAAACATTAGTAAAGGAAAAAAAACAGGTCCTCGTCCGCCATGTTCATAAAAATAACAGGAGACATCTGACCTTACCCAATCTTATTCTTCCGTTGAGATGTATGGTGGCTGGCATCCATAAGTGTTGCCAATGAGAACCCCCAACATTCCAATTTAAAAAAAATAAAACAATGCAAATATTATATCTGTTAAGGAATAGGGCATTGCGTAATGTATGTGTGTAGCAACTGAGTGGCAAAGTGAGAGAGTGAGCAGCATAAAAGTGATGTAAATGCGAGCGGAGCAGAGGAAAAGGCTGCAGCTTCTCAAGACCAAGAAAAGTCATGTCTGTTTCCCCAATTGCTGAAAAAGTGAAGAGGAATACCAATATTTCAAAATACATCACCCCACGGCCAGTAGTGTGTCCTTTAACCCCATGTCCCAACCAAATGCGCATCAGAGACTTCTGCGGACCGAGCCAACTAACTTCAGTTTAGCCGTCTACTGTTTTGAATGTGTTAAAATAATGTAATCATGCAGCTCCTCTTGACTTTACAAATGCTATCAGAACAAATGGGTCAAATTCGGATAGGGAAATGACACATTGTGGGGCCATTTTACAAGTGCTCCTGTCCCCATTATTGTGTGTGGGGGGGGGGGGGGGGGGGGGCATGGTTTTTGGGGGCCAGTGTGCAGGGCATGACGGACCTGTTAGTTGTATTAACACTGTTTGGCCACTATATCAAGTTGGCTTCAAAGCCCAGCGCTGTTCCTGAGTGTGGCTGCTAATTAACCTCTCTCTCTCACTCTCTCTCTCTCTCTAGTCTAGAATCCACCTGCCCTGTGTAAACACACCATCAGTAGTGGATTGGACAGACCATGTGCAATGCATTCTGGTTGTTGTAGGATTCCCCCTTAAGAGCAATATTGGGAATCCACAGCCTTTTTCCTCAGTTTTCTCTAGTCATAGTGCGCAAATTTTATAATTAGAGACATGATCATATGCACAGCAGCGAAGTGTCTCTTTTAGTGCCTCCATACCTGAGAAACAGGAAGGAGGGATGCGCTTACTCGCTGCGCAGACGCCTGTAGAGATTGTTTACTAATAAAGTTCAGTATTTGTGGATATTTACCCGTATTCTGTGCCCCTCTGTGGACACGGGGATGGAGGTCCTGTGCAGCGCTATGTCCTGTTTGTTGCTGTGGACGTCGCACACCAGCTCCATCAGCGACATGGAGCTGGTGGTGCACACAGCCAGGCGGTGGTCCTGCGACCAAGAGAGCGGCTGCACCCCGCTCACCGGGGCCATGAGAGGGACGACGGGCTCCCGCCTAACAGGCACGTCCCCCGCCCCGAAGACCAGCCCGCCGTCGTTCTCGGGCTCCGTCTTTATGACCACATTTCTGGGCAGTGAATCCTTCGGGTCTGGTGGACTGGCAGCCGACATGTTTTCTGTTGGGTGGAAGTGACGTCGGCGAGCGCGGGAGGAGAGGAAGGAGGGACTTCCTCCGCGGAGTTAAGTAGTGCACGGTGAATGGTGTCAGCAACCGACTTTGCAGTTGTCGGTTTAACACTGCTGTTAGGAGAAGTTATAAAGATATATAGTAAAAGTTTAAGAAACAAAACAAAACATCCACACCCATGTTAAAATGTCCACCAAATTATTATTATTTTTTAAGAAATGACTGTATTTTGAATATGAACTCAAAATGGTCATATTTTCTCTCATATTTTGTCAGTTTTTATTTTATTCTGAATAAGAAGTCAGATCACTCACATATTAATAATGAGACTGTCCTTTTGATTGCCAACTCAGGTTAAAGAGCTGAAGCTATTAAGGCTAAAGAATTTTTCACCCAGTCAGTTCATTATAGATAAATGAAAAATGTTGCGTATTGCCAAAGGCCACACAGGGATTATAACTAGAGTGATGTCATTTATTTCAGTGGTTTCCAACTCATCCCAAGAAACATCTGTGGGGTCAAAATATGCTTTTCTTTGTCTTTTGTGATTATAAACCAAATAGCTTTGGGTTTTGGACTATTGGTCGAACAAGTCTGGCAGCTTGGTGTTGTCATACTGGCCTTTGAGAAACTGCAACAGGCATTTTGTGCTGTTTTCTTACATTTTGTGGTCCAAGCACTATTAGTTGCAGTCCTACTGCCATATGTGTGTATGTGTATATTCATATGTAGGTATGACTACGCATGAAATTTAGTATGTATGCAAATACATATCTTGCCATTCACATTGATCTTGTGTACCTTCAACATTAATTATGTGATTAGTCTACCACGCTTCCTATTATTTCTATTATTATAACTTACTTTTTATGCATTTGGTTTTCCTTTTCTACCTCTGCCTAAGCATTTGTTCACAACATGTATCAGTACACTGTAACTTTGCATTATTGGTGTATAGTATATTCAAATAATGCAATTAGTAATAATTTATTGTTAGCAAAGAATCCAGTTCAACAAAATTATGTTTTTTCTTCCTGACCTTTCTGTAATTTAACTTTCTCGTGTGGATATTTAATACTTTATCCTCCTCATACCTCTAAAATTCCTTAAATTGAAACAGTTTAAGAGGAAATAGCTCCTTGCTCCTGCTCACTACTCAGGACAACAAACATTTAATAGACCGAGCCTTTTTAGCAAACAACAAACAGAAAACACTTTGTCTGAGACTAAAGTTCAGTTCATTTACATGTACAGAGCAGATGAACATGTAGGACAACCGCTTTATCTGCCTCCATAAGTAAACAGAGTACTTTAATGTGAAAATGTGAAGCAGGTGTATCATTTGTATTTACAAGATGATGATTGCAGTTTTTGACCTGCCAGCTGTCAGAACAATGAGCACTGATCAAATGTGGAAAATACCATTACCAACTGATCTCTGAGATGTTGTCTTTTGAACTCCTCACTTCACTTGAATGCCAATCACTTTCCCTGTCAGACTGTCAGCATGCATCTAAAGGAACCACAATCAATAACCTTGCTCAGCTATTTTGTATATAGTATGATATACTGTATATAATTGCGTTTTCCTTTTGTAAGCCAAATACAGTAGTTAGATTGAAAAACTAAAAAATGTTTTCCATTGCCATGCAATGAGAATAAGATCTACAATAATTGAATAAAATATGAAAACACACTTCCAATATGTATGCATATATTTATGCATGTATAAGCTAAATAAACCCTAACCCTAACCCACTCCAGTACATGCAATATTTATATTGAAATATTTGTCTCCATACATTAGATTTCTTTCTATATAGCACAACTGCACCACATTTTCTGTAACATTATAGTACTGTATGTTCATGTAAGGTGTACCATCAGTTAAAAACAGTTTCTTTAATTTTCAAATCAAAACTACTGTGTTTTGACTTTGGCAAAACCACAATGTCTCAGAACAATAAAGCACATACAGCCTTGGACAATGTGTCAGGATGTGCACATCCTTGTTTTAATTAGATTAGATTAGATGAAACTTTAATGATGTCCATAGGGAAATTTTGTAATCTATGTGACACATTCATTCAAAGAGGGTAGGCTTATGTTGAAACAGCACTGACACTCCACAATGACATATTCACCACTCTGAGAGACAGAAAAAATGAATTCAGTCCTTGACAGCTGCGACATCAGTCATTTCATCTGGTGCGGTCACTCATCACCAAGAGAGATCATTAATTGTCATATTTCAGTGTTAATTAATAAAAATGTGAAAACCTTCCATCCACAGTTGATGGCTCAGATATATATCAGCGTGTTTTATGCGATGAGTCACCGGACGCTCCTGGACTGGTCAAAGGTCAAACTGCTGCTGTCGCATGCAGCACTGGAGAGTTGTAGGCACACAGTGATTTGTCACAGCCCTCACATGAAAGCTTCTCTCGCAGTAGCTGCCTAACTCTCAGCAAGATGACAGCAGGATTTCAACAGGCAGAGTTATTTGTCACAAAACAAATTGTTACAAATCTGCGAGACAAATATAGAATAGCGCACCCACCATGTTTTAATCTCTCATTTTTCTGTCTTTTGTTCCGATAATCGAAATGAATAAATGAAGGGAGACGATGGTATGTTTCATTCTTAATGAAGCGTGTAGTGAATGAATATTTCAGACACCTGCTGTGTGTCTTTGGTGGGTTTTGACTGGGGACCCAATCCCAGCCTGGGATGTATGAATGTTGGATTAAACATTCATCAAATGCTGTCACAAAAACTTCATCCTCTCCTGTCAACCACACATAAAGACAGAAACAGGCCCCTACCAGGCTAAAGAAGCCCAGCCATGATTTGAACCTCAGTCTTTGGTTTACCTATTGTGTGGTAGTGAAATTATTTAGGGTGCACATGAGTCATGTCTGAAGGTATGTAGGTTATGTAGTGTGGGTTTATGGATATGGATGGGGTCAGCTCAGGTCAATCCCTGCATCTCTAATATCAGCCTGCTGTCTCGTTATTGCCTGCAGGTTCCTCCTCAGCCCTTCAACCCTCAGTAGACCACATCATCTGCTGTTTGCTTGCTTCGAGTGTCAGTGGAGCCGCTTACATGTATCTTGTGAGGAAACCCGCAGGGATGTTTTGATGCATGGTTCATCATACATGTTTTAATCATTCAGTCTCTCAGACACCTCCCAGGAGGGGGCTGCTGCAGCGAATTACCGAGTACACACAATTAGTGATATAATCATGATGATGATAATGAAATGTATTTAGAGCATATCAACGTGGTTCATTCTGTTCAGGGAGACATTAGCAGGACTGCAGCCCTGGAAAAGGCTCAGTGCTCAGGCTCCTGGCATTCTCCCTCTGGAGACTGGAAGAGCCCGGCAGGTTGCCACGTCAGAGATTAGCAGTCATAGCAGTCGACTTGGTGCTCCTTCTGCGCCATCAACTGCGAAAGCCTCACCTGACAGGTGTTGCTCTCAATCAGTGCTCCTCTGCCCTCCCGTGCTTTCCTTGGGGCAGGGAAGCCTCCCCTCCCCCTTTACACATCCTGACAGCTTCTAACAGGAAATGCTCTGAGATGTATTTGGCTTCATACACCAGTAAAGCAAATCCCCCTCTTTCACATCAGTGATATCAGTAGGAAACACAGCGATGGCCTTTTATTTAGCTCCCCTCAGGGATGTTCAGTCACCTGTTAAAGGTCAAGGTGATAGGATGTCAGGATCAGAGGGAGGGCTTCAGTGTAGGAATAACAGTACATGCTGTGAACTGTTGTAACACTGTAGGACAGAAGAAAACCAATGATCACAGGTTAAAAATAACACCATAGGCCAAGGGTGTCTTTGTTTCTGAATAAGAATGGATTTATGTTTCTGGCAATGTTGTATTTAATATTGAATTGCTACAGAAACATCTGACATCTATCTAGCACATGCCTAGTAAGAGAATAATATGCATCCATATTTCATACAGTTGATACAGAATGCTGATTTTGTCTGTTGATACTATAAATTGACCACATTTAATGTGAAGTAGCCAGATAACTTAAACTATGGTACAAAAAAATCACATCTAACAGTCCAAATGTGACTAGTTTCTACCTAATAATTTGCATCATGCTACTAATAAGCTGTTCTGTGGATAACGCAGAGTAATGTCAGCACTGCTTCTGGAAAGACAGCATTAAATTAAGGATTGGTTTTTGAATTCTCGTTTTGAAGCTTTAAGTTCAGCATTTTGAACGATGCCATGTTGGTTTTTTGGAGCCAGAAGTGATAACAACGATAAGACAAAAGCTAGTGTTAGCTGTTGGTTTGGTTGGGACAGTGCCTTTACAGTCTTTACAGACTGTGATATTGCTAATGCTAATGAAAATCGTGGCTAGTGAAAACAGGCTTAAAACAAAAATGTACTTACCGTGGAAATATAATATATGCATAATAATATACAGCTTACTCCTTGGAGGTTCTTTTAGTACAAACAAACAGTGAACAAGATGTTTTAGTCAGCCAAAATGTTACAATTAACTTTCATGGACTGAAAACACACAATAGGACTTATTCTAATCTGGATTTAAGTTATGAACGTAACCAATGAAATGTTACATTATGGCAATCCATCGTATTACATTTTACTCAAAGCCATAAATGCATTAGGATTCATAATCTAAAAACCATGTATATCTGTATAAATGTTTCTGATGATCCATTAGTTAGATGTTGATATATTTCACCTAAGTCTCCTGGTGGCACTAGGCGAAGGATCAGGATTTATCTTTGGGCACCATGGATATTGGTACCAAATTTCATGGCAGTCAGTCCAGTAGTTGTTGAGACATTTTATCAAAAAGCAGAACTGTCAATAAACTGAACGGCTGATAATACCAACTATAGAGCCACAACCATTACATGGTTAAAATGTGAGAATTTCACATGACATCCATTTTAGTCTAAGCTCAATCAGACAAAACAGACAGACCTTTCTTTTAAACCAAGCTAAGGAGTAGCTGTTTTCCTATTTCCCCATTCAAAATATCTAATGGAAAAATATAATTATCATGTTTATCCGCAGGACACTAATGTAAGAAGTAACTTTCTAGAACTGCTGACTCAAGGGAGTATTTGTTTAGTTTACAAATCCTGCCACTACCTATTAGTTGGAAGGTGTGTTTACCTGAGGCCAGGCCCCAATCTGTAGGTTATTAAGGGAAACATGGAAACTGATTGGGTGCAACTCAGGAGGAAAACCTGCCTTTCTATTTATTCCTAGCGATAATGGCTGAATTATTCATCCTGTGTGATGATTAATTAAAAAAGGCCTCAGGTCCTGTGGCAGGTACAGGCTGCCGAGGCACACACTGACATTCCCATGTGATGTGCTGGATGTCTCTGCCTCCACCCGCCCTCCTCCTGCTTTCCTCTGCACGTCTTTAGGGAAAGTGCCCTCAAACTCATTACATGCCTGTGCACCCAACACTTTAACCTAATTCACAAATACATGAGGTGAAAGACTAGGATCTGATAATAATGTGTAAAAGCAGACTGGGGTCAAGCTTCATTTTCAAAGTTTTCATGGCTTGCTTTGTGAAGGTTGTTGTTAAATGGTTCTAACTTGTATAGATAAGATTGAGGCAAGTATGAATCTGATACAAGACTGAAATAATTTATGAAATAATTTATATAATAAATAATTATATGGTTATTCGGACATTCAGTACTCATTATAGGATTGAGTCCACAACACAAAACCACTAAATAAGGAAAACTTGACTGTTTGTGGATTCAAGAAATTCCACAGAGCCGTTGCTTGTAAACAAACCACAAGCTCAGTTTTGTGTAACCCTATTTTTATCACTGGCATCATTTTGTGGAGGTTTAGCACACATTACAGGGTCCTGAGTTACCTACTGCTTTGGACAATTTAGTAATACCTCTACCCATTCTTTGCATCGATGTGTATCTGTTTATGTTTGATTTCTTTTTTTAAACAGAAAAGGCAACAAACTATGTATTACTGGACTGATATCTGAGAGCTAAAAGGGAACATATGGTTGCTTGGAGGAACAGAAACAGAATATGATGACTTCCTATGTTGCTGCTGGTTGGTCTGTGAAACCGAGACTGCATGTATTTGCTCCAGCCTGACATGTGAGGACAAATCTTTAACCACAGCTGTTCAAAGCTGATAGTGTGAGATGGCTCCAGTAATGTGCTTGGGTTGTTTGGCTTTGTCTTGGTAATAGTCTTTGGAAGATCCTTCCTCAACATTGATGGATTCTGTCTCACTGTAGCAGCTAGTTGCTGCCAAACTCAGGTAGACAGCGGCTGTTGTGTCCTCTGACCTAGTGTGGGCAGCTGGCAGTGGGCAGGACATGCCCTGTGGCAGTGCCAGGGGAAGGCCAGGAGGGCTGGGGTCCAGGCCTGCGCTCGCCTCTGCTTGGGCCCCGCTAATGGAACGGGGCTGGGTTGCCCATATGGCACTTGTGAGAAGAACTGGAGGCTCTGTAGGTTGACACGCGGAGCCACCATGCAGTCTCCCGTTAGATATTAAACAGGACAGGACCAGACCTACGTGATCACCCCACGCCCGCCCAGTGTTATAAATTTGCTCGCTGATGGGGATGGAGGCACACCTGCACCAGAGGCTTCCATCTGTGCTTAAAGGACCATGCTACTGTTTTCGCATGTTTAATCCATTAACTAAAATCGAAAATGTCTCTCGCTATTGCCAATTGCTACTAAACTAAAACACCTTAGAGTTTTTAATTGATTTCCTACTTTGCAGGCAGCCTTTGGTTTTCATTTATTTCACTACACTATGAAAAACAGCTTACAAAGACTGAAGTGTACATTATTGTTGCACAGTCATGCAATTGAAAACAGGTGTTGCATACAAAAACCGACTGAATTCACAGGCATATTGTGGGGAAACCAAAACTGGGAGACAAACAATGAACATATTGTGAGTAGAATAATGTGAATTTGGTCATTTTTTCTTTACAAAGTTTAATGCACCAACAAGGAGAAGCAAGTTAATTTCCTGTCACTGCATATTATCATGATCCTTCACTAACCTTGACCGAGTGTTTTAGTTGTTTGACCCTAATCATATTTTATCTGCCATATATACAACCTTTCGCTACCCTAATGTAACTGTAGCTGCCATGCACACATATTGCAAAATGGGAGAATTTTAAAAATGTTGGCATTGAAAAGAAAAAAAACACTGACATTGAACTTAACCCAGGGTTTTGCAGAGTTATGCAATATCAAGATGACAGCATTGGTGACAGGATTGAACTCGTGTTGCAGCAGTGCAAATTCAATACTTAAATCTATTATCATGTCAGAGGTTAACAACGGTGGCACTGCTGTACGTTATAAGGCAGAAGCATAAATATTTTACAGAAAAGATGAAGATGGCAAAATGTTCTTTGTGATTATCTCAGCTGTTTTTTCATACTGTAAGTCCATGAACTGAAAGAACTGCTGCACAAACAATTATTATACAAGCATTATTATTATTTTCTGTTCTTGTATTATTTGTTTTGTATGCCTCATTAAGTGTAAAGCGTCCTTGGGTACCTTGAAAGGGAAATTGTAATTGTATACCAAACATGCAGACTGCATGTTATGGAGTGCTGGTTATATAGACAGAGCTTAGCTTATTTTAGTAACACCATCGTTTTCAGACTTCCTGCTTCATTTGCAGTAACTTCTCTGAAAAGACCTCACTTTTGTTTCTGGGGAGACTCTTAACAAAAACAGTCAGCCAACAACTTGGAGAACGTCCTCTAGTTGGAGGTCAAGGAAAAATTGGTTTGCCAGGATGTACACGGCGTTAGCCCCTTGTACAGGAGCTGGCCAGATAGCCTGTGTCTATGCAATGAGGTGGATGGGAGAGAGAAGTGTAGCCCACCAGCCCTCTCTGGCACCGGACCGACCTGGCTCCTTTCGGAGCTGCGTGGGACCAGGGGAAGAAGCGCCACATGGGATGGCATGAGAGAGGAAAGTGCTTTGGAGCGGTCTGCAGTGCAGCAGTGTTCACAAATGTGTTCACATGCTGTATGTACTAAAATAATGCTTACCCTCTAGAACAACTCTGTGCTCTTTGCTGACTGTACCACACAGGCTGATGCAAATGGAACTAAAATTACCCCTTCAGGGTGACACTAGCAATTTGTACTGCAGACCTAAAAAGAGAGAAATGGCGAGGGTAAATACAGTCAGCGAAAAAAATACAGTTTGACGTTGCCCTGCCCTGGTTTTCCTGCTAATACTCCATTAAAAAGTGAGGCCAGACTTAAAACAGGTCACTCTTGCTAACCCTCCCTCCCATCTCCATTTTTCCCCACCTCTCTAACTCTTCCTCCTCCTCCTCCACCCTGTCTCCGTCCTCCTCCTTCTTCTCCTTCCACCACCCACCTCTCTGGATCTGGAACAAAAGCCACCTCCGCTGCCGCCACCTCCCCTCCCCATCTCCTGCTTTTCCATTTTATTGGTGACAGCTGCTGCGAAACAAACTCGCGGAGCGAGAGAAATGATGTGTCAGTGGAAGGTCCTTTAGCCCGCACTGCTAATCTGTCACACACCGTTTGTTGTTTACTGTTTCCTCCCGCTCGCCGACTGGCCGGCAGCGTGTGCCGCGCAGTAATGGCGACAGATGCTGACCCGCAGAAGTGTGAATCTTGCCGATTTCTCCCTGCTGTCAACCTGTAAATTACAGCTATCGGGAGTAATTAGACCCGATAAAACCCTTTCAAGCCTCACCCCCCCATGACACACACACAGACACACACAGCTCTGGCCTGTCAATGACCTGAGTGTGTGCCATTTTGAGCTAGAAGACTTCAGGCCCTGAGCTGTTCTGTTAATATTTAGATCTTTGCCTTAATTGTTTAACATTTAAAATCCTATTAGAGGCTTTTATACTTTGTAAAATATCGAGCGCTCTTCTTGAGTCTAAAGATTTCATTTTTGGGTCAAAGTCTGACATCTTTGCCTAATACACCTCATGACTTTGAGGACTCTGAAGTTGCAGAGGTGAGTCTGTCCACAACGAACTATCTTGGATGAATCTGCAGACGTCTCCAGTCGTCCTCTACTTATCCTCACTGAGGTTTTTACAGGGCCAGCAGGGTTCTGGGCACAACCAGAGAAGTCAGCATCGGGGCCACCGTCATCTTGACCTGGCATCCGTGTTCGGCCTGCAACCACCACGGCGGCCACCACTGCCAAGCATGCTCTTAAAAGCAAGGCCTGTGCCCCTTTAAGTAACTCGCTTGATACCAAAGGTCACGCAGCCGGGTCTTGTCATCCTCTCCCTGACTTCCCCAGCCCTCCTCCTTCTCCAGCCCTCAGTGCCCACTTCCTGACCATCAGAGCCAATCACTTTCCACCCCTCACATCCTCCGCCGCCAATGCCGAGCGGCAATCTGTCACCCGGGCACTAGGAGATGCCACCCCGCCGGCCGCCTTCCGTACACTGCGGTAATGGCTTCTGGCAGCCCTAGAAAGATAAGTAACCGGCAAAAAGGCAGGAGAGCTGGATGAAGAGGGGGGGAGGGACGAGGGCCAGAGAGCAGAGGTCCCTCTCACACATCCAAGCTGCCCCCATCTCGCCGCTGTTCGACCCTCCTCTCCCCCTTTCGCCTCACCCCGCTTTGGCCCGGTCGCTTTGCACGATACTTCAGTGAATAAATGAGTCGTTTTAATCCGACTGACAAGCTGGCATTGCCCAGCCCTGCCCTCCATCTGTACTGGCGGCCAGCGCAGCAGCAGGCCCCAGGCAGCCCGATGTGCCAATCCAACACACAGCTTATCCTGGCTGTAGCTTCAGGGACAGAAGGGTTAGAGCTCTATGCGGCAGCTACCCTCTCCACCAAAAGAGCTATTTATATAAGAAAGGGATTAGCCAGTGGAGACTTTGATGAACTGGAAAAAAATTATGAATTTGCTCCGATCTTGCTCTGGTGCATGTTTGAAGTCCTTGTCTTTATAAATGAAAAATGCTGTTTATTTCCCTCTTTTCATGTGATCAAATAATTGAGTGTGGGTGTTAAATTTTATTTTAGTACCCGCAGTCTCAAAGCAACAATTTAATTTTAGGGCAGCAATGAGTTTTCCAAAGTAGTGATATTATTGAGTTTTTTCCCCCCTACAATTGCATATGCCTCTGCAACAGATTAATGTGTTCAAACCGAAAGCGAAACTAGCCTCATTTACCTCTCTCCCCTCCACCGAGGGGTTAATTTTGCTCCGTCATCATCGGCGCAGCGAGAGGCCAAATGCGCTATCACTCACGCGGCCCGACGTCCAGACCGAAAAACCCAGAGGGAGAGAAAAAACTTGGCCGCAGGAGGTGCTAAACCCTCTGCTCCATTTCCTCTCTCCACAAGCTCCTCTCTGCTCCCACTTTTTGGCCATGTGTCACCTCCAAGTCGTTTGGGAAAGGGACCTGGTAACATTTGAGTGCCCAATTAAGCGCAGGGGCTCAGTCCGGGCCCCCCTCCGGGTTCCGTTCAGGCACGTCACCGATGAGCGAGCTGCCATCTTCCCTGTGAACCACACACACACACACACTGACACACTCATATATACGCACTCCTCCCACCCTCATATTCTTTTTCATGCTTACTTCCCCCCGTCTGTTTTGTCTCTTTTTCACACAAACACACTCTCCTCCCTGGTTAAAGATCCCCCACAGATCTGATTGCAGCTTATCTTTGGAACAGGAGGTTATGACTGTTTGATCCATGGCTGCCGAACCCGTTGCCAGTTATACACCGGGGCCTGGATACTGCTTATTAACTGGAGGGGGTCCTCCCACCGCGGCGCCGAGGATGCAAGGGCCCAGTATTTTGCTGCTTTTGGTGAAAGATTAAGCACTGTTTTCTCAAATTAGCTTGGAAAACATGAAGCATAAACATAAAAGGAAATATTCTTTATACTCAAGGTCAACCAGGCGCTCATTATCACCCATATTGAATAATTACTGAACCTAAGAAGTGGAGAAAAGGATAAAACAACAACTCAGAGTTAGCACAGTCAGGCCTTTTGAAGTGTTAAAGGAGTGCTTATTCCCTTAACCGGAGTGAAAGAGCATCGCTGGATAATTTAGGTTACAGGCTCGGCGGTGACAGCTGGGCAGCATTGAAAGCCAACCAAATCAACATAAATCACTGACTTCTTCTTTTTTTTTTCAATAAGTAGGTTAATATCTCAGAATGGTGTTTAATGTTTTATTCATCACTGAGGCACGGACAGTGTAAAGGGACGGCAAGTGTTTTTTGAATGCGGAAGGGAGGTGGAGGGGTGGGCAGGGTTTGGCATGTCCCTGCGGCCGCCTCGTAGCACGCCGGCCCTGTTAAAAGAGCGCAGGAACGATCCCCCGCTCCTCTCGAGCCCTCGCCGTATTATACAAGTGCTTTGTAAGTGTGCCGTCATTACTATTCATCACAAATAAATACTTAAGCACTGAGAGCTTAGCACCCCGCTGCTTTACAGTTATCCATTATTTCTGTCACCTGGTTGTCCTTTTTCTGTCCCCTCCCTTCTCTGCCTCTTTCCCCTTTTTGTGACTGAATGTTCCGGTGCCCTTCAACTCAGTAGTGTGCTGGGAGGGAGCTGGTGGCTAGTGCCCATGTGCCAAGCCTCCCCTGCTTTGTGTCCCATATTCCCTGCCCTCACCTGAGGCCCTGCCCCGACAGGACAGCAGGGCCAGAGGCTTTATTGTGCTCTGTGCGCTTCCCAAGACAATGCCCTTCCACTGCTCTCAACACCTTTCCCCTCCGCACTCTTCTTCTTACTTCTACTTTTGCACAAACATAACAAACACACCCACACAAACAGCCTCAAGTTCAAACGCACACCTAGTCCACTCTTGCCCCAGACACGGGGGCAAAAGTCCACCGCACCTCGTCCTCTACGGCGGGTTTTTGGAAGGTGATCTGATCCTTTTTCCTCTGCCACGGTGCTTGGCGGGCTGGCTGGCTCCGTTGCAACACGGCGTGCGCTGGCGTGGACTGAGCCTGGGCCAGTGCGCGCAGAAGCTGATGAATTGTAGGCGAGATGCGGGGCGGCAGCGGGCGAGGAGCTCCAGCGAGCGGCCGTCACGTACTATCACCGTCTGCTCGTGTGATGGGGGAAATCGGAGAGACGGCGCTGACAACTTAATTTAACACCAGATCTGGAGGAAGCCAGAGTGCCACTGCGCACTGGATAATTGATAAGTCTGCCACCCCGCCACACCTCGCTTCACCTCGCGCCCACCACTGCTCGGCTCATCATCCACCCAAATAAGTGGACACATTGCAGCACAGATACTAGAGCTTGTCAGGTTTTGCACTTTTTAATGAAATTATTTCTCAATCCAGGAGCAGGGTGGAAAAAGTGATAAGAGTGCATCTCCTTAACAGCGTATTTCAGTAAGGATTTGTTATAATTTGGCATTTTTTGATACTGGTGCCAGTAACAGAGGCTGTACAAGTTTTGGCACCAGTAACATAATGGAACTTTTTTTGAACCCTTAGTTTTAGAGCTATAAATACCTTGTCCTTCAAAACTCTTTCATTTAATGAGATCACTTTTTCAATGTGTTCATGTTTTATGTGATCTTAACCCTTCCGCCTGTACAATAACTTTGATTTAATTAATGTTAATAAGCAAATATCTGATCATAAAACAAGTAAACAAGACTGAGAATTGAATGCAACCTTTTGGTACTTTGCTGCTTTCTCCTTTGGAAAAACACGGATTGCAGTCATATAGGACACACAATCTCTTCCTGGTTCTGCCTTGAGACTGACTATGATGCTGAAATTTCTCCTTGGGCCACAGCGGTGTGACGCTGCAGGGGAAGCACGCTGCCTGGATCTCCTTCACAGGCTGTTGGGGGCTGCTGAGCAGGAGCCCGGTTGACTGGTAATGCCTATTAATTACTAATACAAACTGCTAATTAGCAGACCAAACACTGGCATCTGTACAGTTTGTTTTCCCTGCAGCGATGATATTGAGCTCTAACACAAAGAGGCAGTAAACCTGAGTTGCCTGACGTGCATCGGAATCAAAGGGGGGCTTGCTGCTAAGCATACTTAATGCCAGGATCATGCACCAGAGAGGTCAAATAAAGGGCAAATCCAAATTTCATGATGATGGTAAATGGACTAAATGGACTGTACTTATATAGCGCTTTTCTAGTCATTATCACCAATCAAAGCGCATGATGAGATTTCAAATGACCTGTTGTAAGATCAGCAAAGTACTTTTAAAGTAAAAGTTTGAGGTGTGTGTGATTTAGTATTTCCATTTTGGATCTTGCTTTGGTTTTCATAGTTACGTGTAGATTCGATTATTGTAGATTTAACATGAGATAAAATAATAAAATAGTGGTAAGAGGATGACCTTTTCAGGAAGTAATTTAATTTTTAGCTTGATGATAATACATATTTTACAGGGTATGAAAAGTTTTCGAAAGGGAAAGTGGCTTTAGAATTTTACCCAATTTACGGACAACATTTATCTGACCTGACAGTGTAAGCTGGCAACAGTTTTGGCATTTGTCTTATTTTATTGCCAACAATTTTTGTGACTCAACTTTTTCTTTCTTTTCACTTTTAATACTTGACTACCTAAACTTTACTGTTGATACTTATCTGCCTACTTTTACTGAATTTTAAAAGCAGGACTTTTAATTCATAGTAGCTTTCAGATAATGGATTTATATATTCTTTAATGCATTTATAAAGAATGTTACAGTTACTGTGGGATTTAGTTATATATTATCACACTTACACTTTCAGCCAGCATCCTATTTGGCTGTTATCAATTTATTGATAAGTCAAATTGTGTAAAATCAGGTGCAGCTAGCTACCTTAGAGGGTCCCTCTTCCAGGCCCCATCAAGCTCCTCCCAGCTAAGACAAAATTCCACCCCACACTACTCACACAAAAAATAAATGAGTAATCGGCCACAAAGTGTCAGCCAGCCTTAATCCCCTTTTAATTTCCTTGTGGGGCCTGCGCCAGGGCTCTGACTGCAGCGCGAAGCTGGCCGCTGATGGCAGGATGGCCGTGGTGACAGGCAGGCAGGCAGCGCAGGCCTGGGGGTCTTTACTAGGATCCAAGCAAAGAGAATACAATAACCACACACTGCCACCACTGTTTGCCTTACACTTGAGCGGGATTTAGGTTTCCCCAGCACTCTGTCATAAGTATGTGTATGCTCACGTGCCCACACACACACACACACACACACACACACACACACACACACACACACACACACACACACACACCCATACATGCAGGATTGTCATGCAACCAGATTGTACTATGGACATATGCATGCTCTTTTTCTCTCTATGTCCCTCATGAGGGTGCACACACAATCACACACACCTACATGCATATATTAAGCATGTGCTCAAGCACTCAAGCACACCCCTGGTAATACTACTCTAGATGAGGCTATTTATATCTTAATTTATACACGTTGTTCTCAGCGTAGGGGTCGTTGCCACACAGCTGCCCAATCCCCGGCCATCACACAATGCCAGGAGTATTATCTCCTTTTGAACAGCAATTTATTTTCTTCCCTCCTCACTGTTATTCAAAAGTAAAGGTCCCGTCATTAAAATGTATGCTTTCTCAATGCAGCCACACTGGAAAAGGGCAGCAGGCGAATGGCAAGAACTCCCCATTCCCATAATGAAAGGCAGAAAGGTGCAGGCTGAGGAAGGAAAGCTGAGTAGACGATGCACGTTTTTGTAACACATTTGCCCGAGAGGTGGGTTCAGTGGAACAAAATGGAGAAGGTTAACGTTATTCTGGCAGATGAAGGAATTTTTCATGACATTTACACACAGCAGGGATTTTCTCCCTGGGAGCTCCGTCATAACACTCGACTACACAGCATATGAGCAGTGGCATATGCATTAAGTGTACAAAATATTAAAAATGCCTCCTTGTTCCAGAAAGCCCACACTTATAGTAAGCTACACACACGTTTAATGATGTAATCTGATAAATTTGTATCAATCACAATGTGGAGAGGTTTCAACTACTAACATACTCACAATACGTCACAATAACTAAATAAAACCAAATAACTCAATTTAAGTAATTGATATATTTGTTTATATAAAATGATGAATAAGCAGTAGTTCATCATCACATTATTTAACCCTTGATCGCTATTGTTATTACGATATTGGCCTAAAAAAATCCAGTGTTGTTTAACTTTTATTGTACTATAGTCTGGGTGCATAGTCAGTTCTGATTCTGACTCTGTCCATAATTCCTGATTATGGACATTTGCTGAGTAGTTCCCGCAAAACTGTCTCTTCACCATTCTAAATTAATGCGTTGGCTAAAATTAGTAACCATAGCAACACGGTTACAATCAAAGCCTCCGTTTACAATTCATCACAACACGTTGACAAGCTAACAAATTACAACAATGAGTGACTTCTAAATTTCTTTTAACCTGTTTGGAAGACTGGGATGCAACTGAAGAGAGAGATTGAAAAGAAAAGGGAGAAATGGTACAAGCAGTTAACACTGCAATAGCTAGCTAATCTTGTTGTTAATCATACTGTTTAAATTATATGTTTGTCAACCGTACGCAGTGGTATTGACTTTGAATCTTGCTAGCTTTACGTTAGCTTTCTGGCTCATAGCTAAACCAATGGGCTGAACCAATCTCCTGTTGCCAAGTCATATCTAAGGTGAGATGAACAACATTTCCATTGCATTAGAACCGTAAAGGATGATAATGATTGTTCCAGATATTAGTCAAACCCTGAGGTGTTGCGTTAGATTTTGATAGCAAAATGCATAGAAATATAAATTAATGATCTTACATTTTTTTCTTTGGAAAGTCATCATGGTGGACGCAGGATAATGCTCTTTGAGGTACCCGTAATCAGGAATTAATGGACTCCACAATCATCTTCTGCTGGCCTCCGTAGAGTCCATTAATTTCTGATAATAACACTTTGTTGGGCTTTATCCCTTAAGTTAATTACAAAAACAAAAGTGTTCTTTCATCAACAATTAGTTGATTGTTCAGTTTGTTGACTGAAAATTAATAAAACACGATTTCAACAATCAATTTAATACAAAAGTGATTTAACTAAACAATAAGTGGACTCATTGTTTGTCTTTTTTAAACAAACATGTCAAACATTCCTCTGGTTCCAGCTCATGACAATAAATTTGGTTTTAGACAGAAAATGATTTATTTTACAACATCACCTCTGGCCTCAAGTAATTGTGATGGGTATTATTCACTATTTTCTGAACCAAATGTTTAATTGATTAGTCGAGAAAATAACAGATTTACTAATGATTAAGATAATCATTAGTTAAAGCCCTGAAGTCAAACTATTTCTGTCTGCAGCTTTCCTGCTTTTCTCCGTTTATATATTTTTAGTAAATGAAATATCTTTGAGTGTTGGACTGTTGCTTGGACAAAAATAGAAGAAAAAAACATTTAAAGATGTCATCTTCTGCTGTTGGAAGTTGAAATGGACATCATTTGCTATTTTGTGGAATTTTATAGATTCAATTATTAATCAGTTCATTAAAAATAACAACAACAGACAGATCTACTGATAATGAAAATAATCATTAGCTGCAGCCCTATGTGGATGCCTCTCTTCATTCCCTCTCTTGAATTTAAATTAAAAGATCTGTTATGTTCCTCTAAGTGGAAAAGAGAATATTCAAACTGTCTCTGCTTTCTGTCTATAAAGGTTTTTCTAAGCGCCAGTTCTCACCAGCAAAGGTCTTTATGGCAACATAAGGGGTTAGCCTAGATTTTCAGTCCAGTCTCATTTAAGGCTAATTCCTGTGTGGGTCTGGATGTTTGATCCCATTGCCCATCTGAAGTAATTAAAGGGTTATTAGTAAACAGATATTCACGCTCGCTCACTCTTGCCAACTGTTTCATGCCATCTGCTGCCGGCGCACGTGCTTTGACATTGGAAATATGCTGCTGAACCGACACGGGTGTTTCAACGCATAGGGAATGAACTGAGCTTTCATCAAGTCTAAACACAGTCAAACACTGTGTGTGTGTGTGTATGTATGTGTGTATATGTGTGTGTGTCAGAGAATAAAATAGGAGGAAGAGCAGGAAATTATAAGCCTGTTTGTGCTATTTTAAAACCTACTTGTTAATTTCAATCCCTTTTAACTGGCTCTACTTTTGATACCAGCCGACCACTATTTCATCTCTACAGCCCCCTCTTCTTCCTCTTCTTCTCTCTCACTCTCTCTCTCTGTCCCTGTCTCTCCCTCTCCTCTGGCTCCAGCTCTGCCCTCCTGTCTGTTTTTATCCTTTTTTTATTTTCAGTAATATAGAAGGGATTAACCCTGCTGGCCCCTCTGTGGTTACTGTTTCATTTTATTCTTATTAAAATCTTAAGAACCTGCTTTATTATTCCTTTTTGATACTACCTCAATAATCCTCTGCCTGCCTGTGTGTGTGTCTGTTTGTGTGTGTGTATGAGTGTGAGTGTGTGTGTGGGTGTGTGTGTGTGGCACGCAGCCACACACCCGTAGGTGTGCTGCGTGATGGATGTGTGTGTTTGTGTTTCGGCTGGCAGGAAGTCCAGGACACATTATACACACATTTTAATCATGCGTGTGCAACATATAGATGCACAAACACAATCTTCTGCTTGGTCTGAAATCCAGGAGATGATTCTTTTTCACATTTAAGACCTTAACGTATCTAGAAGAGTGTCATTCGGCTCATTGTCTCTTGTGTTTTTGTTCTCTTTAGCTGTAATTTGCCACTTCTGACAGATTATTTTTTCCCGTTTGTGTCGAGATGGCTATTACTGCTGATGGGTCTCTAGTGTTTGCTGTGATCTTTCTTACAGCGAGCCGCATTGATTTTGTGAAACCTCTGATAAATCTCAGACAGGAAGCAGACAGGAGTGTTGTCACAGCAAAGCTTCCCTGGATCACGCAGTGATTTCTCCCGCAGTTTCACTGACCCGGGGAGGTTTATTTAGACAAGCAGGTGTCGTCTGTTAGTGTTTCATTACATCTACTGCTAAATACTTTCAATTCAACCACTGTTGAACATCAACTGAAGGGTGGGAGGGGGCGGCTATTAAAATCCAATTTGAATTTTTAATTTCAAGTGATATGTGTGTTTTCACATCAGACAGGAAAAAGACCTTTGCAGAATCTCTTGCTGTGTGTGTGTGTGTGTGTGTGTGTGTGTGTGTGTGTGTGTGTGTGTGTGTGTGTGTGTGTGTGTGTGTGTGTGTGTGTGTGTGTGTGTGTGTGTGGCTATCATTGTGAGAACCAATGTGAGTTTCACACCTGGAAAGTGGGGACATTTTAGGAAAGTGGGGACATTTTGGTGGGTCGTCACTTTTTGACACACCTTCAAATTCTGTTTGAGGCTTCAGACTTGGTTTTAGGGTAGAATTGGGTTTAGGTTCAGTTTGGGGTAAGGATTTGAGTAAG
Source organism: Scomber scombrus (assembly GCF_963691925.1). Classification (NCBI taxonomy): domain Eukaryota; kingdom Metazoa; phylum Chordata; class Actinopteri; order Scombriformes; family Scombridae; genus Scomber; species Scomber scombrus. The sequence goes on from NC_084984.1 coordinate 18,072,693, forward strand.
GCATTTAATTGTGATGGCTAAGGTTAGAGTTAGGGTCTAGGAAACGCATTATGTCAATGAATGTCCTCACTAATATAGCTAAACAAACGTATGTTCATGTGTGTGTGTTGTCAGTTTTCCATATACTAGCAGGAAAAAGGAGGTGAAAAAAAAAGAATAAATTAAGGTTTGATTTCACACTACTAGAGGAATATCTAATGTGACGTTAACCTATCATTTAGTATGCTTTTGGAGAGCATCTGTCCAAGTCCAGCTGTAAAGCTTTTCAACCTGGAGACCAATCATCTCTTCATTAAAAGTGTGATACTGTTCAAGTGTCTCCGCAGGCAGCCGGGAGCACAGAGGATTACACTATCGACTTAGCGAAAGGTCAACATTATTTGATTTTCTCAAAAGGTTACTATTTATACCTATTTATCGACTGCCGTCTTCTCATAACATACTCGAGCGCGTGGGAGCGTCACATATATTTTAATTTTCTTCTTCTTTGTCCTCTCGTTTGAGACTCGCCTGTGAAAGCGTGCGTTGTAATTTTCTCATTTGTGATGCATTAAATTCAGATGAGAGGAGGATTGTTGGGGACAAAGCTGATCACGCTGTGCGAGATGAATCAGAAATTAAACCAAAGTGTTTCATTAAGAGCAGTTGGCTGGCTGCTAAGACAACACGGGGGTGTAATCCCCCTCCTTCTCTCCCTCCTTTTTTTTTTTTACTCTTTCTATCCTTTCTCACTATTTCTTTATCTCACATCCTCTATAGGTGTGTGTTTAGTCTTTCTAGCACCCCACCTTCCCAAATAACCTGCACCTGTCTCCTCCTTCTTCCTCACCTCTTGCTTCTCCTTCTCCCTCTCTCTCTCTCTCTCTCTCTCTCTCTCTGTCTCTCTGTCTCCATCTATCTGAGGCCTGTGAGAGCTCCTCCTCCTTGCAAACAGAGACATAACCAAACCCCCCCCCCTCCTCCTCCCTTCCTGCCTTTGCACCGGGGTCACGCCATCAAAATGACTCTTTTTATTACAGTTCATAAACAGCGGCTCCCCCGGCGGCCCCTGGAAATTTCACATAAACTTTGATCAAACAGACGTTAGCCTCCCTGGTCCTCAACCACCTCTCTCCACGCGTGAAAATAGCTCTGCTCAATCACAGGCAGAGAAAACACGCCGAAAACAGTGCAAATAGCAAGGCAGTCGCTGATATATCAAGTCATTATTGACCAGAACACCAGGGGAATAGATCTCATATAAAAACAATAAGTTACTCTTTGCCTTTTTTTTCCCTCCCCTCCCTTCCACTCCTCTACCCTCCCCTCTTTTAACTGAGGTGGAAATGTAAGGCGATGGTACTGGCAGTAAACTTTGTGGCTTAAAATTAATAGCTTGGAGGGGAGCACAGGTGAGCGATCCAAAGTGATAAAAGCTTCCCCAAAATAAAAAAGCAGCAGTTGATTTAACTGTGTGTGTAAGCAGAGTGCTGGAAGCCGTACAGTAGTTCTTCTTGGCTTTTTCCTCTCTCCTTCTCTCTCTCTCGCTCCGTCATCCTCTTCAGCTCGTTTAGTGGAGCTGTCAGACCAGTTTTTCTCTGCGTCGAGGGCGCACAGCGCTCCCTTGTTGGTAATCGTGGCCGAGGCTCGCCGTAATGGAGATGAGCAGCAGGAAAGCAGCGCAGTGTTTTGTGGTTATGGTTGCGGGTTGGGCTTTCAGGGGTTGAGCTGCCATAGCTTTTTAAAACTATAAAGAGCTCCAAATCCAAAGAGAAAGTATTCATTTTTCTCAGGCCATGCTTATATTAACAGGATAGCCTTTAGGAGTGGTTTTGTATTATAAAATATTTTGAATATCATCTGATGCACCATGTTCAAAACATGATTGTGCAAAAAAGTATGCAACAAC
>NC_084984.1:18079580-18134580 GCF_963691925.1 Scomber scombrus
TGCTGTCTGCCCTCCACCAGGAGACAGAGTGTGAGAGAGCTGCCAGACATCACACGGAAGCACCGTTAAAAAATACATGTATACCACTCCTCATCATTTATTGATGACCTCTCCTCCCTTTATGTTTATGAGGTGAGAGGCCTCCCTGTGCCCCCCTCCTCCTCCCCTCCCGGACAGTGACCCCCAGGGTCCGCCGGGATGTCCAAGCAACTGCCTGTTCCCTTTAATTTAGCCCGGTTTTCAAATAAGACCACATCATGAAGACTCTTCCACGTGTATAAGCTGTATGCAGGGATCACTTATAAATAGTAAATCGCTGCTGTGTTGAGACTGAGTGTACTCTGTCAGGGTTTGGAGAGCCAACTTCATTATCAGATTGTTGACCTTGGATGTGTAAAAGGATTCAAATGTATTTTTAACTGGGTGATAAGGGGCCGTGTAACTTATCAGGTTAAAATCACAGAAATGACCATTAGGAAGCAATAATGAAATACCTCCCATTGTCTGGCATCATCAATATAAATCACAAGCCAGCACATACCTGTACATCAAACAGTCTGTCTTCACACAGAAGGGTTATTTCTCAGTCTGTGTAGTCCTTATTTCTTATTTTGCTCCTGGTGAATTTATTACGTTACGTCTCCCGCAGATCAATAACTTTTGCATTTTCTTTCAGACAGAAGCAGAGAAAAAAGATGACTGCTTTGTGTTTTATGAGCAGCTTTGCCATTTCCTTCAACGTCTTTGTCTGGAAGTCACGGACAGATCAGTGTGATATTTACTCATCGCTCGAGGTTGTCGTCTGGTCCCAGAGGCATTTCCGAGGGCTGGCTGGCTGGCCGGTGGGGGTCAGGGCCTCGGGGTGTGTTTTTTTTTTTTTTTTTGCCATGTGGCCTGGCTGCAGAGGCTACCGAGGGAGCGGTGTAGCAGGCATGCAGCGAGGCCTGCCGTAACACAACAAGGTATTGATTGAATAATCTCTGTGTCATCTGATGGGGATGCACCGGCCCCCTGCTGAAAGCTACACAGCTTTCATCCCTCCCTGGGAACAGTGCAGGCATTTCATACCAAGCAGAAATTAAGAGTGTGTTTATTATTTAAGAAGTCTTTTATTTTCTGTGTGTGTGTGTGTGTGTGTGTGTGTGTGTGTGTGTGTGTGTGTGTGTGTGTGTGTGTGTGTGTGTGTGTGTGTGTGTGAGAGCAATTAACATACTGTAGAATATAGCTCATAATACTCCTACTCACCAGCTGAAGCACCTCTATTAACCATCTGTCATTAACACCAATCACTTAATCAATTTAACAGTTTGACTGATCTAAAATCTTATTGACCATTTACAAAACTAAAGCCAAGCCATGTATGATCTTAATGAATTACACTATGGGCTATTTTTCATATGTTTTTTTATTGTTTTAATGAAGAAGCAAACAGTCAAGAGTTTAACTGTAAATTTGTCTTATAGTTGTGTTGCTGGAGTTTTTGAGGTTTTACAGGCCCAATCCCCAAAAATCAGGATAACATCTGAGACTGTTGCCCTGCAAGGTAACAGTGTGTTTTTTAAATTAAACATAAGCATTTCAGATATGACTTTCTTTGTAAAAAATGTAAAAAAATATATATATTCATGAAATTTGATACCTCATATTTGATAGCAAATAAATATTAAAAAATATATTGTTTTGGTATCAGTTCAGACATTCAGGTAGTCAATGTTAGCTGATTTATGGTCTGTAATCCATGTTTAAAAAACACAAATAAGTTAAGTTGACAATTAAATCCCTAGCCAATTAACTTCTGCTGCGTTTACTGCATACAGCTCAAACTGTAGTTACAAGGCTTCAGGTGAAAAATAGGCTCATCTAAAATATTGTGAATTTGTGACAGCCATGATATTTCCCAGATGGTAAAAAAAAAACCTCAGTGTCAACAACAACAACAACAACAACAACTGCAAAACCACCATCACAGATACATCTACATAAATCCCATTTATAGACACTAATACAGTAGATTCAGCTAATTTAATTGGAACAATAGTCTACTTTTTTTGTTTGTATGTGGTTTCACTTGTTAACTTACCACTATGTAGACTAAAGGCTAACATAATTTAAAAAGCAAATTCAGCCTCTATAGTTTTTCAGCTATGCTACAAGGCTAACAATTGGAGTTACTATCTGGTTATAATGGGAGGTTTTACCCACTTCCCATTCTGCCACTGTTGCATGAACGCAGCATTAGTCATGTGAGAGTAGTTGGATGAATAAAACAGATAATATCAGTGTTTTCCAGACAGGGTTGGCATTAGACTCCTAAAACAGAGTATATTCTAATGTTGCAGTATTATTTAACACAGTTTGCTTATTTTTGGAATTCGCTCAGTTAATTTAAGGAAGTTTTTGGCGGTTTAGAGAGTGTTTCGCTGAGGCATCTTGAAACTGTTGCATATTCTAAGTTCAGTCAGTCATTTGGGATTGTCCACTCTCCTCTGCAGCCCAGTCAAAACTGAGAGGAGAATGAGAGGTTTCTGTGGCTGTGAAGCAGCAGCCCCACCTCTTCTCCTTCCCCTCATCTATCCATCCCTCCCGTCCTCTCCTCTCCTAACCCTCCTCTGATCCGAGAGGAAAGCTTTCATTATTTGCTGAGATTGGGATGTCAATCCCCTTGCCCCTGACCCAAGTTTGTAGTTTCCCCCCCCCCGTCATACTGGGGGGAAATGATTAGTGGGGTTGTCTCCCCTCCACTGCCAGCCCCCTCTTCCACTTCAGCCCCTCTAGGCAAGGAGCGGGGAGGCTGCTGCTCTGCTTTCACTGCTTCACACTCTCCCTCTTTATCCCACTTGCTCATACTTCATCATGCACTTCATCTCTCTAAATGTCTGCTCATTGCTGAGTCAGATTCATTGTAACACCAGCTTCTCTCTCTACTATTTTTTTTATTTTTTATCCTCTGCCTTATTTTAAGCGATTAAGCCACAGAAATCAGTTAGGTGAACCAAGCTGAGTGACTCTTTCATTTTAGCTTTTACTATGAAACTGATTTTTTGGGCTATAGCAGCTATGACTTAACTAGGGTCAGCACAGTTTGTCCTATGTTTCCTTTCCTGCTGCTTAGACTCTCAATACAGCCTCAACATCATCATTTACTATCAATTTAAAGCATTAAAAAAAGAAAAGAAACATAAATTCATATGTTTCCATTTCTCATTTCTCATTTCTTTTTCCCCCTGATTTTTAAAAATGACATTTTAATCATTAACTTTCATTTTATCATGAGGAAGAGAAAAACAGGCCTGTGTGTATGGATGTGGAAGAAATACATCTTTAACTTTCTCTGTTTTCAGAACCAAAGTCAAACACTTTGTTTGGAGTGTTACACATGAGGATCTGTGTGTGTAATAAAGTGTTTTTGCTCCATTTCGAAAACGCTTTCTGTGTGCTATCATGGCTTCCAAAATGCCCTACATCCATGTGAGATATAGAGGCTATAGGCATGAGGGAATCAAGTGATGTGATTTCCTCTCTGACTAACTGCCCAAATAAAGGCGCATTTCGCTTCTTTTTGCTCGCGAAAAAGCTGCAGAATAGCTCTTCTTCTTCGTTTATGGCTATTGTTGGGCTACAACGGCAAAAAAGAAAAAAAAATAGGCCATGCGTCTCTTGAACATTTTAATTGATCTATTTTTCAATTTCCCCCGTGGATTTTTTGAAACAAAACGCCGGCAGTGTGTTAAAACAATCTTTAATGCAAGCTGCAGATTTGCCTCATTGGCGCGGCTGGAGGAAGAAATGAAAGTAAATTGAACAGCTTTCACACCACCAGCACAATGCATATTACGCTTTTGATTCTCTCTTAATTTCATCAAAAGGTTGTGTTTTTGTTTAGTTTTTTTTCCCTTTTGAATTATTATTATTATTATTAGGAGTCCATGGGATTAAGCAGAGTCACTGATCCTCAGGGTCTAAGCCTTTTTTTTCTTCTTTTTGTCTGTCGGGAGCTCAACGAGACTCCATCCGCACTTCATTAACCCTGAGCTGGGGACAATCCACGGTAAGAGCCGGGGGATTTACCACCAGCCTTTCACATGCAAAGAAAAGAGAGGAGGGAAAAAAAAATCTCCAAGTCATCCAACAAGACACACACGGGGCTTTTCCTTATATAATCAGCTGTGCACTTTGTAAGAATAACCCCCTTTTGATAACAAAAAAAGGGGTCGTCGTTATCTGAATCGGTCACGGATCCTCATGATGGGACTATAATGATCTTTTGGCAAGTTGGGAGGTGTCTGATTTTTCACTCCCCCCTCTCTGTGTTCACTTTCCCAGTCGTCGGAATCCGGCAGCTCGCCTCACTGTATTTTTAATGCAATTTTACGCATCATAAACGAGCCAGTTATCAGGCCGTCAGTCTGATGTTTCACGGCGCGGTCAGCCACTAAGTGGAGGCCCCACATAACAGGTGCCATGCGTGGATGACAGCAGGGGGAGCTGGCTATCAAACCCATTATCGACTTTCAATTAAAACCTATTAAAGTCTTTTGTCTAATCGTTAACATCCTACACGCCAAGTCTTGTCCGTCAGCCTGAACTCCTTTAACCCCCAATGCGCCACTGCCGGGTGACTGTGGGTCTCCACGCAGACTTTTAGTAGGGGGAGAGCGAGGTTGGCGCTTGGGTGGTTGGGTGAAATTTTGGATGGAGGAGGGAGGGGCTGGTGGTTGTGGAGCCGCTGACCAGCTGTCCCCGCGCTGATCCCCGGTCTGCAGTCAGCTCCAGCCCGGTCACCAGCTGTTGGAGCCGTTTGGCAGAGGAGCGCACATCCAGCACCCTCAAGGAAAAGAAGGATGGAAACAATCAATTTCCAAATGGGATCATTTAGGGCACTTAAACAATTGCGCACATAACATTAATATTTTATCTCCTGCATTGTTTATGGAAAACGAACTGGAGTCGCTGCTGTTAATTTAGGAAATTGGGAATACTGGAAATAGGGAGGTGGAGGGGGGAGGAGGAGGGGGTGGACAGCACAGGACTGGGGCTCCATTTTTGGCCTCTGCTTTGTTGGCTCGTCTCAAAAGATATTAGCTGGAATTGATCTTTGATTGCACTTTTGAATGTGTGTGTGCGACTGTGTGTGTGTGTGAGAGAGAGAGATTTGAGAGTGGTGGTGGTGTTGCGTTGTCGTGCGTGTGCTACGCATGCGCGCTCACTGTTTGTTATCAATTTCCCAATCAAACATTTCCCCCTCAGCACCTTTCAATCAAAACTGTTCACACATTTATTCCTTCAACAAGACAATGATAAAAAGCTCTTAAAGTTTAGAATCTAATTAAGGCCATTTTTCTTGCAATTGAACTATATAATATAAACATTGAGTCCAATCAGAACTGAGCTTTAAAAAATCTTTCTGCAAATCTTCTCGTGGAAAGGTTAAGAAAGCACTCTGCTCCACATGGTGACACTCATGTAAACTTTTTTTAACTCCCTCCTCTCAACATTCAACAAATTAAATCAATGACACCAAACCAAACAGAGGAGGGAGAAGTCGTTTGACAGACATGTTTAAATTCACTCAAACACGCTGCTTTCCCCTCTAATAGAAACCGGTACGAGCCCCCTAAAATTGTGTTGATTTTTGCAGCTGCTTCCAGAAAAGTGGAAGTCGTTTAATTAAAGCTGCACCACCCAACTAACCCCCAACCTTTTGCTTATTGACTCTGACATGTGTTCATATCGCGTTATAATAAATTAAAAAAAGAGTCCAAACAGTGACAGTGGGCAATCAAGCAGACCTCCGCGTGAATACTCTGCATGTATTTATCTCTGGTTTCTATATGATTTGATGAAATTATTGTTTTTGTCATTTTTGATCAGATGGCACCAACCCAGAGTGTCAGAAGGTAACATTTTCCACGTTTTTCCACTAAATGTGTTTGCTTTTAGTGTCAAAATTTTCCAAAATGAATGATATTTGTTTATTATCTTCAGGCCTTTTCTGTCATTCTAAGAAGATCTTGCAATGAGTTTCTTAAAGATGATGCATTATGTTAAGATGATCACATATGCTGCATTAAACAGATGTTATTTAGTCACTTCTTGTGCATTTTAAATGGAGAATATACATTTTAAAGAAAGAAGTCCCACGTGTTGATTCCTGCTCACAGGCCATCCATCTTCCACACACACAGGCTCAAGCAGTCACGTGATTAAATGAAAGACTTTTTTTATTTCCACATTTATAAAAGTAATTCTCTTTTACATCAAATCCCCCCCTGTTTTTCTGTCCAACTTCTGCTGTGAATTTCACCCCCTCCAAATTTCGAAATGAAAAAAATCCAAACATTTTCAAAATAAATAAATAAAAAAACGATCCAGGAAATATTACGAGAACCACTCCACAAGTTTGATATCTGCAATATACATTTTTCACCAAAGGAGAGTATAACAATTAAGGGTTATCACGGCTTCATATGAAATAACATAAGTAATGCACAACGTCTGTTCAAATACATCTATAGCAAATCAACAGGCGGTTACACCTGCACGTGGACCCGAGTCCAATCAGTTTGTTTATCCCAAAAAAAATTTAAAAAAACAATTGAAACATTGCTGAGGTGATTGCTTCCCCCGTGTCCTCCTTTTCAGGGATAAAACTGCTTTTTTAAATAAATTACTTGACTTTTTTTTACTTCGCTAAAACTTCAACTAAGAACAAGAAAAAGACTTTTTTATATAGATTTATTTCTTTCCGTAGCTCTGGTGTTTGTGCCTTCATGTGGGTCCAGGCATCCTTTCTCAGACACTTATGCTGTTGTTTTTTTTCTTATTTTTCCCCCCATTTTTTTCTTCTGACTCGTACGCCTGTATAGTTTCTGATGGCTAATCTAGCCTATTATGTTGAACTGGATCACCGTGGTCTGAAAAAGACACACCAATAGATCAAACAAACAAACAAATAAACCAAAAAAAAAGTTTCTTTTTAAAATCCGTCTCTTTCGAATAAAAGGGAAAATATTCTTATTTACAGGTTTATGAATGCTCATCATCATCTTCACGTGTAAAGAAAAATCAATAATTTACAAGGAGGAAAAAAAAGAAAATATTTAGTCATAGTTCCTTTGGATCCTCTAACTACATTATATTCAAATTACATGGAAGGATGTCCGTGTCCGCCTGTGCTCATATCCATGAATATAATAATCATAATAATAATAATAATAATAATAATAATAATAATAATAATAATAGGGGGCCCTGCTTGGCATTTAACTGTATAGGTCATATCATTGTACACTTGTATGTTGGGAAACAGGGAAAATACTGAAACTGGAATCAAATAAATACATAACTTAGATGCTTTGATTCATATTGAAAAATAAATAAATAATAAATAAATAAAGCTCATGACCCAAAAAACAAAACAGGAGAAAAAACGAGAACGATCCTTCCAGTCAGTTCAAACAGTTCGCCTTTGAGTGTCAGTCACAAAGTTCCGTCCATCATATCGGTTATTTGCACCGTATAAAGGCCTTGAACCGTGTTTTCTTTTTCTCTTGTTCATCATATTTTTTATTTTCTGTCTGTTTTTTTAATCTCTTTTAATGAGTCCCAAGCTGCCAAGGTCGGCGTGTAAAAAAAAAAGAAAATTAAAAAAAGGAAAAATGTGCGGGGGCCGGCTCACCGCTGCTGAGCTGGCCGGGGAAGCACGCCGGACATGGGGGGTAGAGGCGGGGGAGGCGGCGGCTCGCTACCCCCCAGACCGTGCAGGAGGATCCGAGGGACCAGAGGTCTCTGCAGGGCCGGCGGGGGCGCCGAGGGGCCTCTGTACAGATAGAGGGCCGCTCCGGGGTCCAGGTTGGACACCAGGCTCTGTGGGTAGAAGTACGGGGATGGGAACATCCTCTGCAGGGCGGAGTAGTTTCCAGCTTCAGCCAGTAGCTCCAGTCCCACCGCGGTCTGCCTCTTCCACTTTGTCCTGAAAAAATAGAGAGGAGGAAAAAAAGACAGTTTTAGCCTTTAGCATGTGCATATCTATAAATTCATGTAGTATTAGTAAGTTTTTTTGAATTTGACACGCACCAAAATAACTCCCATCTGTTTACCTGAGGTCCAATTAGAAGGCAGGAGCAGGCTACATCTGTTTTTTTAATAACCAAAATCTCCAACCTGCCACTTGTATTCACACCCAAGGATGTCTGTTAGATTGCCAGTATGCACTCCAGGTGAATAATTCATAATAAAGATAATTGAGTAGATATAGCGGTTTGTTTGAATTATTGATATGCACACATGCAACGATGCATTATTCATACCCCAAAGTGTTGTGTTTTTATATTTATTTATGTCATTTAGCTGCCCGAGAGGCGAGGCTGTAGACAAATAAATGTTAATTCAAGCGAAAAGTGCAGAGAAAACGTGGTTATGTTACGTTCTTGCGAGCGTGTTTTCAGACGGTTTCTTTTAGTGGTGCTGGGTGTTTCATTACCTTTAAAGCAGCCTGCTGGCAAAAAATAAAGTTCACACCTCGTTTTTAAAGTCTTTGCAGTTTGATTGAATGTGAATTGACTTTTTATGAGGATCATATCTGATTATAATCCTAGTATTATTAAGATGCTGAAAATATGTCAGCTCCGGAGTAAAAAGCGTGGAAGCAGAAACATGTGTCCCCATCATTTTATGTTCTTATAATAGAAAGCTAGACTGGAACTCAATGTGCCAAAAAAAGAATAATAATAATAGTCTTATTATACTAAAATATTCACAATTTAGTGACTGATTGCAAATAAAAAATATTGATTTATCGTCTGTCAATCAATATTTTCTCCTGGTGAATTCGCTGTATGTGTTATTTTAAAATAAAAGCAGCTAGAGCTTAATTCGTCGACTATTTAATATTCCAGATTATTCCTAACTCATTTTATTCTGTTTTAAATGGGAACATTTGGTGTTAGTTTTGGACTTTTGGAAGAACAAAACAAGAAACTTAAAGACGTCCTTCAGGCCCCAAACTGTGATGGAGGCTTTGCCAATTTTATCTGACGTTTTATGGACTCAACAATTAATTCAATGATTAATGGAGTAAACAATCAGTTGATAAATCGATAAATAAAATAAGCTGATATCCTAAGTGGCTGAAGTTTAGGGTGATGGTGAAAGGAAAACATGGCGTCCTTCTTGTGTCTAGCCTGTTTATATGAGCCAACCGTGAGAAATCAGTCCCCCCCCCCCCCCCCTCTCCTTCCTCCCGTTCACCCTCCACTCCCTAAGCCCTCTTGAAGAGTCAGCAGCAGGGTCTTTACCTCCGGTTCTGGTACCAGGTCTTGACCTGTGTGTCGGTGAGGTTGAGGGAGGCCGCCAGCTCCATGCGGTCCTGGACGCTCAGGTACTTTTGCCTCTCGAAGCTGCGCTCCAGCTGAGCCAGCTGGTGGTCCGTGAAGGCCGTCCGGGCTTTCCTGGGCTTCTTCAGCCGGACCTGAGGACTGTCTCTACTGCTGGAGATCTCCCTGTCCCCCTCCTCTTTCACTGGAGGAAAGAACAAGAGTGGAGAGGAGAAAGAAGACAGAAAAAGAGAGGGAGTGAATGCGGACCCAAGGCCTCACATACTGTGTGGTGTGTGTGTGTGTGTGTGTGTGTGTGTGTGTGTGTGTGTGTGTGTGTGTGTGTGTGTGTGTGTGTGTGTGTGTGTGTGTGTGGACACATGGAGACGTAAAGACATGTATTGCAGCATTTTCTATAAGGCACACAACTATCTGCATAAACTAAAATAAAAAATAATTTAAAATTGTCCATTTTCTGGCCTCAAATAGAAATATAAAAGGACCTTTATAGGTGGATGAAAGCAAAACATAATCCAGATAACATTAAGTGTCTTTTTAAAATGTGAAATCACAGCTTTGCTTGTATGAGAGCTGCTATAAATAATTGGATGAATTAGCTGGTTTGTTGATTGATTGCATAGATTTACATTATTTTAATAAAATAATTCAAAAGACGTGATTAAGCCCAACTTTGGATATATATATATATTGCGCTTAATTTTTGTTTAAATGAAACTTTACTAGCATGAGAAAAGTGCGGGAAACCACAGAAAAGCAAGTTTTATTGTGAATTATTTCAAATCACTGCTGACTATTCGCTTTATTGGAAGTTAATAGAAATGGACAACAACGTGTTTTAATATATATTGATAAATATGTTTCCCCCCCTAAATGCTGGCTACTGTTTATCTACCTGACACTTTACCGTGAGTGTGAAATCACTGCGCTCCATTGTGTGCCTATGGGCGATATGCAGCTATTTGATTTGCTCTTAAATTGTTATTAAAAGCTCTTCCAATATTCGCACTTCCAATGTGATATTTCTCTGTCAGTAGAGCCCGCAGCCTTTGTTCTGTTTCTGCGTGGTGTCATGTCAGGGCAAGCATTGATAGTCAATTCTCTTAATAATAAAAAAGAAAAAGAAAGAAAGAATGAAAGAAAGACAAGAAGAAAAAAAGTGAGGGGGGGGGGGGGGGGGGGGGGGGGAGCGAGCGAGGCGAGAGATCTTGGTAGTGGAATAGTTGAGTCGTCTCAAGAAGCACAATAATCCGCCTAATTGAGCCACAAGGGAAGGACGAGCCTTTCAACTGCGACCGGAGGAACTTCACAGGACCGTGGAAATGAGTGGAAATCAAGAGCCGGGCGGCCGTGCACGGTTACAAATCTGATTAGCACCGGGGACAAATTGCATCAAATCCCTGAAATATTATAGGGGAGGCGGATTCGTGGAATCAAAGCTACCGTACAGGCGCGCTGTGGGCCCCGCGGCTTCTTCAATCAATCAGCGCGTCGATGAGCATCTCCATCTGTGACACACACACGTGAACGCGCACTCACGGTCACACACACATAGAGGGAATTTGTTGAGCAAATTGATGACGTGACGCGGTATCGATAGCGAGCAAGAAAAATGAAATAGGAAGAAAATTGTTGAGTTTATAAAACAAATTTTAAAAAATGACAAATTGATAATAGCATAATAATAATAATAATAATAATAATAATAATAATAATAATAATAACTCTCAAATATGTCCAATGTGGTTTTTAGTTGTGTGTTTTCTCTTGTAGCCTACAGCGTTGGACTTCTTTCCAGGCGTTGCTTCATTAAACTGTCAATGGAGGTGACATGTCTGTTATGGCTGACATGATTGGAAACAGAGAGGCCCTTGATGGCATTTATCTGGAGGCGACCCTGTCATCTCTCCCAATCTCGCCTGCCTGACATCAACAGATGCTTTTCTGGATATTCTTGAAGCGCGCGTACAGGAAGCCTTCTCTCTCCTTTTTTCCCCTTCTTTTTTTAATGGAATAAAGGAACGCAAGTGCACTCATTAACCTGTCACCGTGCAGGGACACATGGCATGTTTCCACCACCGAGATGCAGCGACAGAGCAGCGGGTCGATTTTTCCTCATTGATAACCATTGATGGTTATTATAATGAAGTGTAGTGTCAGGTTATTAATAAATATCACCAAGAGTGACTGTATCTTTCACTTATTTCACACATATTCCAAACCCGAGTTACTAAATATTATTATTATTATTATTAGGTGTGTTATTATTTTAATTATTAGCAGAAAATAAGTATATTTCCTCTTTTTAAAGGGCCTAAAATACTTAAACCTGGGAGACAATGTAAATATTTCTTATAGTTTTACATTTTTATTTAATCACCAAGCACAGCAAAAATGCTTAAAGTATATTTAGAATAGAAGTTTGTGTTTCATTTAAAATGTAATTTATTCTTCCAACTTCATGTCCTACTTTTCCATATTGCACCACAACATCTTGTAACAGACCTCCATGTGACCTTTTTTTATTTAATTGAATTATTAGGCTACTATTACATTTAATAAGGGTTGTCCAAATTAAATATTAAATACTTTTTTAAAGACAGCAAAATAAACACCAACTCCAGACAAGCTGCAGCTGAGCAGCATACACGAATAAAGGTAGAGAGGTCAAAAATATATATTTAAAAAGTCACCTTAAAGGATCAGAAAGCTAAAATCAGTTTTCTCACTGTTTGTATTGGAGCTAAAAGTCTAGTATGAAACCAAAAGACTAAAATCAGTTTCACCTCCAAAGCAGAACATCTCCTTCACTGTGTGCAGCTTTCTATTCTTACCTTTATATTCACTGTCTGACGATGAGTTGCTGTGGATTTTCTCCATAAAGTCGTCCGCTATCTTCGAGGCCAGCCTCCCCGCCTCCTGAGTCGGCTGTCCATTACTGGAGTATGGTGCACATGCGGCCAGAGGCTTACAGTCCGCGAGAATATCTCGGATTAGGAATGACGAGGTCACGGTCCTCTGCTGAGACCCCGCCGATATCTGAGCGTGCTGGAGGTGCGGCGGCAGACCGACGCCGTGACCCTGCCTCTGGGCCACCTCGTCCACGCACTCCCTCCTCGGCGATGGGGGCGACGAGCAGCCGCTCTCCACGTCTGATCTCGGGCTGAACTCCAGAGGCGAGCGGCACTCCCCCACCAGGCTGTTCCCTTTGGACACCGGACTTCCAGGCCTGTGGGACAGCAGCGAGTCAATGCCAAAACTGGACCCGTTGGCGGACGCCTCCATTGTCTTGATCGAGGCCTCCTCAAACTACCATTTGGTATTCAGGACAAGTTTTATTTTAGGGAGGGGGAAAGGGGGGGTTGTTTAAGTGTCCGTTGATCCAGTCGAGGAGAAAGAACCCCCCTCCCAGCACCAACAAAAAATGTTTTTGGATACGCTACAAATGAAGATTATTCATCCGCTATTTCCAGTTCCCCAACTGGTTCTTTACAGAGAAAATATCTCCAGGCTAAGTTGAGTTACAGCAATCGTCCACGCATCCGATTTTCGATTTTTTTGTCAAGTCTAAAGAGATGAGTCCACCGCAAATCGATGCAGCCGCTGGAGTGTCTTCGGGAGATTCTTTTCGCTTTCGTCCGGATCAACTCCTTCTGTTTTTTGAGTTTAGAAACCTCGTCGAGAAGAAGCACCACTTATTGCTCAAATGATCTCACCTGCAGGACTCGAAAAGACGCAGAAATATATACTATTTCTGGATTCTTTTTTTGGGAAGCCTCAGCAGCGCACCGGTGCGTGCGTTTCAGCACCATGGACAGGTACAGCCGCCTCAGACCTGTGAGATCACCGGGGAGAAAATAGCAGAGCAGCTCGTCTTGTGACCACACACACTGCACAATAAAACTGTGCGCATTCTTTCAAGCAGAACAACAAAAACCTCACCAAAAATAAGACACGAAGGAGAAGAGAGAGCGCGTGGAGAGTCCGCGAGCTGCTGCAGCGACAGAAGAGGAAGAAGGAAGGGCACACGAGAGAAAAAAAGAAGAGGTAAACTGGGTTAAATAGTCACAACTGGCAAGTAAAAGGACGAGATGTGATGGGGGTGGGAGGGAATCCCAAAAAATTGAACTTGAGGAAAAGTCAGGAGCTAGGTTTTAAGAGCGACTCGTCCACGTGAGTCCCCTGTGACAAGCCTTCATTGGCTGAGGGGAGCTGGAAGTGGACCTCCCTACACGCCCACTCACTCTGCCTCCCACCCCTCCCTCTCTCCTCACCTCCCTGGCTCATCCTCACTTTGATAAAAGAGACACTGAATTCATCAGGAGACTCAGATCCAACTGTTTACAGGCAATTTTCACACTGTTTGCTTTCATTACATCATTGATGAGGCTTATAATGGGGTTATTATGTGGAGCAGGCAGCTCGGTGTTTTTCCTCTCGACTCCCTTTCTTTCACCGGGTTTGTTTCCCACCTCTACACCTCCTCTCCCTCCAGATTTTTCCACAACATTTTGATTTAAGTGTCATCACTAATTTTATTCTTTATTTCGTATGATTAATTTATCAGATTGAAAAGTGTGTGCAGGTGCAAATGTTCTGACATTGCAGGAAGTATGTGTTTTTATTCATTTTTAATCTTTCCTACTGGGAGGTGGTGATTATATTGTTAGAAATATATTGTTTTATTTGTTACAGGCATATTAACAATATTTTCTATCATGATTTCATTTTATTTATATATATAATTTTATTATTAGTTGTTAAACATTGTTGCCTTTCTATTTTCTTTTTAAAGTTTTAGTAAAAAATGTCACCTTTAAAAATCCCCCAAACAATATTCACAGATAAATGATGCCAACATCTTTCAAATAATAAGAGAACTATAATGACATGTTTTGTAATTGAATACGAACAAAGTCTGTCCATTCAGCAGTCATTATTTACTGCATAATGACTATTTAATAGTCTGTGCTACACAATAGCCCGAGAAGCGTGACGCAAAACTTCAAGAAGCGTGAAATGCCATTGTGCGCACTTTTCACCTCAACACGCGTGAAATACCATTGTGTGTGCACTTTTTTTTTTAACCCACGCTGCACAACAGTATGCCCCGCACGACGGCCTCGACAGCCCCTAATAATCTAACTAACCCCCTCTCCCATCATCACCGACACCTCCTCCTCCTCAACCCCCCCAATCCTCTTCCTCCTCCTCCTCCTCCACCCCATGTGACCACCAGATTGGAGGCGCGCGTCGGTCTCAGACACCGGCAGGTTAGTGAATCCGCTCCCCGCTCCCATGGGGTCCCATCACGGCTGCAAGCTGTCACATATGAGGCGGGGACAACACAGATATAAGGCGACACACCCACCCTGACTTAGCTGTTTCTTTTCTCCTCTAGCTGCTGGTTGCATGAAAAGCAGCAGTGGTTTGATGCTTTCTCTCACTTTTCTTTTCTTTTCTTTTTGTGTGTGTGTTGTCTTCTCTGTATTATTACCGCGTTGCGCTTTCACAGGCTTCACTAAATAAATCATATGGTGGTTAAACTATCACTTCCTCTATGTGATCATCATCAGGCCTGAAAAACTTTTAATTATCAGATTTGTTTGTTAAAAGACCCCCACATTCTTTAATAATGTGATTTTTAAATTTCAACTATTTACTACCCAAATTGCTGAGTTCATGTCCCAAATAGCATTTCAGTGTGTGGGCTAAATGTGGGTTAAATGACTATATTATAAACGTGGGAAAATTGAGATTAAATGGGTTTACATCTCTTTTTTTGCAGTCAAATTTACCAGCAGATAGTTGAGAAAATCATGATTTATTTCGTATGATTAAAAGAAAAATAATGAACAGCATTCTGTAGCATGTCTGCAGTAATTATTTAAATTATATAGAAAGGGCTGCAACTGATTATTTTCACTACCAGTTAAACATTAGGATTTGTTTGTGGATTCATTTAGTCTATATTATATGTATATGTACATATGTATATGTACATATAATATGCTAAAAAATCACTTCCACAAGTGCTCTGAGCTGAAAGGTAACATTTCACATTTATTTTTTCCACCAATAGCCAAAAAACCCTAAAAATACTTAATTTAATATTGTATAAATCAGATTAATCCTCACACAGGAGAAGCACAATATTTGACATTATTTCTTGTGAAATTCCTTACATTGATTAGTTGATTATTGGAATTTTGATTAATTGTTCCAGTACCTATGACTGCAGCTATAGGCAGATTGTGTGTGTGTGTGTGTGTGTGTGTGTGTGTGTGTGTGTGTGTGTGTGTGTGTGTGTGTGTGTGTGTGTGTGTTTGTTTGTGTGTGTGTGTGTGTGTGTGTGTGTGTGTGTGTGTGTGTGTGTGTGTGTGTGTGTGTGTGTGTGTGTGTGTGTGTGTGTAATGATTTGGCTCATGCTCCTGCTGATTTTGGACAAATGTCCTTCTGGTCAAGTGAAGCTTGATTAATTTTTTTTTCCTCGTGTCCAGGAAGTACTCTGAATTTGAGGGCCAGTGCAACTGTTACCCAATGATGAAACACACATGCGCACGCACACATGCGCACACACACACACACACACACACACACAAACACACATACGCTGATGTTATGGGAGGATGTTATTGATCCATGTTAAAGAGAGGAAGCAGGAGTGATTTCAGGAAATGGTCAGTGCATGGTGAATTGCTGCCTGTCTCTACACCCTTCTCTCTCTCTCTCTGATAGCTAAGTAAGACTTTATTATTGATCCACAGCCCCACACCTTCCACTCAGATTTGAACAATAACAAAGTTTGAACCCTTGAGCCATTTGACTGAAGCAGAGACTGATTTTCTCCTGGCTGAACTCACAGCTGTACAGTGTAATTGAATTATTTAAGTATTTACTGATACATGGATGTCCTGCTTATTAAATTAAAATGTTGACAACTTGACATAAATATTGATTTTTTTTGGTTGTTCAATTAAGATTTAACGGTGAGGTTGCAGATTGTGTGTTGGACAGCCTACAAGGGCCTTTAGCAAAAAATGCCAAAGGCCTTCTCTAGAGCCACTTTGGTTTGTCCATTCTGGTCTACTGTAGAAACATGGCTATCCAACATGGTGGATCCACTAAGGATAGATAGATATAAAAGATATACAAGCTCATTCTAAGCTAATGAAAACACCATTTGTATTTTTAGTTGGTTTCACACTAATTAAAACATATTTATAAATATTATATTCCATTTCTACCAAGTCCGTTCTGATACATGACACTAAATTCTACATGCTGCACCTTTAGAATTAATCTGGTACTGTTGTCATAGCAACAAGTCCTTAAACCTAATCCTGCTACAGTGCAAGCCTGACAGTTAGCTGGATCTTGATCAAGATTTTTTTTAGAGTGAACCTCACATATGAATTAATTTTCAAATACTAATGTCTCTTTTTCTTTTTTATATTGAAGAGAAAGTTGATATAATTATGATTTTAGATGGGAATATGCAGGTTATTTATAAATCATTGGGATTTATTGGTGTAATGATATCAATTTCATTTTTATAATAAAGAGTTACCTTTACTTATACATAATAAAATATACTTCTAAAGTATATCTATTAAAGGAATGAATACAAATATAGTTATAGGCTACCCTGAGAAAGACATAAAATTGCTTAAAATACTCGCCAGAATATATGATATTTAACCTGATATTTTAACACTACAATGTACTAAGTGATTAACTGCAGAAATCACCTTGCTAAAAACATGTTTATGCAATTAAAAACTCACTTTTAGTTTAGTTTTTAGAAAACGTTTAATTTCTATAACTGTTTATATGATTGCTTAACAGTGATGAAAACAGAAGAAACATTACAGAGCACAATGTAGAGCAAAATAACAGCAGTAAAAATGCAGGAACACATATAAAATGAGCATTATGTCCATTAATCTATTACCCTGGTGCATGCTGGGAGGCTTCCCAACACACCTATGTCATTTAACCACAATTACATGATCAGCATTCAGCCATTAATATTAATTCTGATCATGGTTTCAACTCTTTACTCATTATGTCCCTCTTAATTTAAGATACTGCATTCATAGAACCAAATTAGCTTGATGAGATTATTTTAGTCTGATAACATTAGCCTGAATTAGTTGAGCCACATTTGAAGAACACAGCCTCTGGTTTTTGAATATTTGAAAAAATATCATTAATATAATGCCTGAAATAAGAACAAGTGGCCATATATGCAGTTTTATCATTATAGGCCATACTGAACTGTCAGTGTTAATAATCTATCTGTGGACACATGTGTTATTTTGTTTTGTTTTCTCGCTCTCTGCATTATTGGAAACCTGTCCATAGGCTTTACTACTAATAATGCCTGCTGGGCCTCCTCAGCTTCCTGTGCTTTTGTTGGTGTTGGTGGTGGTGGTGGGGGGGGGGTTTTAAAAAAAAAAAAGAAAAAACATTGTACTGCACTTTATTTACTCGGCTCAATTGAGCATGCGTGTTAAATACACATCTAGATATGTTTTGTAAAAATGTGTGTCGCCTTTGAATAAACTTTGGCATCTCTGTCGTTTTGGAACACGGAGTAAAGCTTGTCTTTCGAAAGGGGGGGATGTATGTAAAAAGATGACTCCTCTCAACAAACAAACAGTGTTAAAAAAAAAAAAAAAAGGCAGGGGAGGGAAAAAAAAGGGGGAAAAAAAGAAAAGGGAAAAAGGCGCTTGCTCTGGAGCTGGTGCTGCACCCCGGACCAGTCAGGGATGCAAATGATGCACCTTAACGCCATCAGGTACTGAAGTTGACAGAAAATAATGAGAACCCGCTGAATCTTTTATAAGGTTAACACTCACATTTCCCAGTCAGCTGTCACACAAGAAAGAATTTAGCACATGCATGCGGGGCGAAATAAACCTTCATCGTCTCATTAATGCTGACAGGGCCCTGGACCGCCAGCTCCCAGCGCCAGCACCGCCACAACCTTCGTTTTGTGTCGGTAATTTGCAGCGGAGACAGACCCCCTTCTCCTGGAGAGAAAGAGGAAAGAAGCAGGAGGAGGAGGAGGAGGAGGAGAGGAAGAAGGAGGAGGGAGATGTTACGGAGTAGAGAGAGAGATGGAGAATGGTAGAGGATCGTGGAGTGAGAGCAAAAGAAAAGAGGGAGGGAAGGTGGGCTTTGGGGGGGAAAGGAGGGAGGAGGGGGAGGTGGAAAGATGGCTAGCGCGCCAGGAGTCTGATTCTCCCCTAATTGGAAGCATTGGGCATTGTCAACGGAGGATTTTCAGCTGCTCACTGACAGGTAGAGCCGTCAGAATGATAGCCCACTTGTCAGCGCAAAAGACCAATAAAAACAAACCACTTTTGATTTAATTGGAGGCCTAACCATGGTGTGTGTGTGTGTGTGTGTGTGTGTGTGTGTGTGTGTGTGTGTGTGTGTGTGAGGTAGAAATGTGTGTGCCTGCAGGCCCAGGGCCACGAGGAGGAGGTGGGAGGAGGTGTGAGGATGAGTGGGGGGGGGGGGGGGGGGGGGGGGGCATCTGTGTCTGCACGTGTAAAGGAAATCATCACTCTATCCATCAGATGTGCTCGCCGTGCCTCCCATCTTCGGCCGTCGCTCCTCGTCCTCGCTTTCATCCGCCGGCACTTCGGGGAAGAAGGGGGGGTGCGAGTGGTCACGGACCCTCCTGCGGTGAGAGGGTGTCAGGAGGAGGCATGTTTTGATTCTGTCCTAGGAGGGGCTCAACATCAGAGCAACAACACTCTCTCTTTTTCTTCATCTTTTCCATCTTCTTCCTCCGTCAACAGACTTCTTGGCACAGATGCCCACCTTTCAAAAACAGGATGAGCAATCTTTGACATTTCTTGCGCCCCTCTCTGTCCTACAGATTCGTGTGACCAGAGAAAACAGTGAATCATAAACTTTTCTCTCCGGGAGAGGAAATGTCAGAGTGGAGGCGAGTGGAGGATGATATTAAAATAATGGATGCTAAGCTGCAAAAGTTCAATAAAAAGACAAAAAAGTAGATTTGGGTTCAAGAGCAGCCAGTTGAATCTGAATCTGGCATCAAAGTGATTCATCAAATTTGAACGCCTTCGAATTCTTTATGATTAATTGATTTCAACTAGGAGGGAAACTTGTTACTGTATTTACACACGAGTGCACTTGGTTAATATTTAGGCAACAGAGGCCGAGATATTCTGAGTTTTAGCACCAAGTGTCGGTGAAACTCTAAAAACACTATTTCCCATAAGGCAACTCTTTCATCTTTCCTTCTAAACTCTCTAATCATTACACTCCCAGTATGTAACATAGGTGTTCTGTTAAAAACTCTAAGTCTCTAACTCAGGTTTATCTTCTTAGCTGTGTGGCAATCATTTGCTAAAGATTCTTCCCTGTTTCAACACGGCAGTACACAAAGCCAGCTCCATAAAAAGTGCTTTTCCCAATTTGGAGTGGAAAAGCTTTAGGAAGGTCTTCCCAGAGGAGTGGAGGCTGCTATAGCAGTGGAATCATGTTCATGGTTTTTGAATGACATGCTCAACAATCATATATTGATGTAACGTTCAGGTGTCCAGATACTTTTGGTCATTATCTACAGTCGCTAGATAACTACCTGGATGTTTTATACATTGCTCTTTGCCAGTGAAAAGAAAGAAAGCCTTTTATGTTTCCAACTTAGAAGTATATCTAAAGTAGAACAGACTATATAAACCTGACCCAGGTCCTTGTTTATGTGTGTCGCTCGTTGACTATTCTCATATGATTTAGATACCCATGGGGACTATCACACCTTGGTAAATATTTGCATTCATGGTGCTATAATGAATTGAGGTGTTGACCAAATGTCATGTAATTCTGAAGAGGGCTGCAACTAACGATTACTATCATTATTGATTATTCTACTAATTAGTATCCAGGTTAATTAATTGTCTTAAAATAGTGAAAAATATCCATCCCAGCTGTCCAAAGTGACGTCTGTTTTTTCTGACCAACAGTCCAGAACACAAAGATATTCAGATTCCAATGTTTTAAACAGAGAAAAGCAGCAAATCCTCACATTTAATAAGCTTTGACTGGAGCATGTTTGGAAATTGTGCTTGAAAAAGTGACTGAAGTGATAATTGAGCAAAGCAGCTGCAGATTATTTCTCTTTTGATCAACTTAATATAATAAAACTACTTGGCTGATGAGGTCATGTCTTGTGTCTTAGTGTTTAGTCAAAATGTATTGGTTTGGAGAGCAAGTGAAGTTATTTCAAGTACAAAGCAGTTACTCTGTGGTTTAACTAGGGTGATTATGGTAATTGTACTTTCATTTCATGAGATCAAAATGTAGAAAAAAAGCTGTAAACCTTCCCCACACCATAACTAATTAATAGTTGTAATAATTAATTAGGATGCTTGAATTGGCTCCACAGTCTAACATGTGTGTTTTTCATAATTGCAGGTCTACACACGGATCTGAATATGCGCCCAGCTCGTCCTGCACTGTCGGCCCAGCTCGCACGCCCTCTTGCAACCAGCGTTTTATTATTCTTGACAGAGTTCAGCGAACACATCTGGTCAGAGGATAAGAGGGGATGGAGGGATGGTGCCAAGAGGCAGAGAGGTGAGTGAGGAGCCAATGGTGAGGGGTGTGGGGAGGCGGAGGACTCGGACCCGAAAGCATCGATCATAACCGTCTCTCATGAGGAATGCCAGCTCCTTCAAACTAGGGACAACCCTACTTTCCCTGACCTTTGACCCCTTGGGCCTAAACTGTGAAGTCCATTAGATCCAACAGGAATGAGATGAAGGAGCTCTGGCTGTAAGTGAATATTTATTTTTTAGTTTAGATGATGGTTTCCTCACCTTAACTAAGAAAAATGATATGAACACAAACTATAATCTTTATCCGACTCCAACAAAGTCGTTTTTTTTTGTCTAAACCTTGTCTAAGCTTAGCAAAAGATCAGACAACAGACCACTTTTAAGAGGTCCTGGTAAATTATGTTCTCCTACAAATATATACTTCATTATATAGCATTTAGTTTGGATAACCTGTGGGTTACAATAAATAATACATTTTTAACACATTTTTCCTCTAAACCAAATTTTCATTAACAGTCTTCTTAAATGCTCCAACTGACTGTATTCTTAACAGACACAAGAACCAAAAAAATACAGACTAAATTGCAAAATTATGATTTTAATCAGGATATATCTAATCAAAAAGTATACAAAATTAAAAATCCAGCCAAGCATGAGATGTAAACTTGTGTAACTTGAGAACAGGACTGCAACTAACAAATATGTTCTTAATCAATTCATCTGTTAAATGTGTAATTGGTTCGATAAAAATGGTGAGAAATGCTCGCCATAAGTTACCAGTCTTCAGATTGTTTGTTTAGTCAAAAGAGTAGTAGTAAAGTCTCACATTTGAGAAGCTAGCACCAGTGAATATTTGGCATTTTTGCTTGATAAATGACTTTTATTAGTCAATTATCAACATATTTACTGACTTGACTAATCAATGAAATCAAATAACTTTAACTAACTGGACCATTTTCTGTCTCTGAGGTCAACTGATTATTATTGAGCACTTATTTCAGCAGAGTGGTTCTTACCATGCAAGATGTCATAGTTCAATGTTAACCTGTCATGTAGCCCCCTCCGCCACCCCTGAGTGATGGTGCATTGGTGGGCTCACATTGGGCGGTGGGTCCCCTGCAGCTGCCACAGGGAGACACACTCACGCTGGTGGGCAGTGTGGAGGCTTCCCCTGCAGCCCCCCATATTCCTCCAGTTGTGTGTGGGGGGGGGGGGGGGGGGATAAAGTGTCCAGGTTTGCCCCCTACCCTCTTCTCTGCCAGGGGAGGCCGAGGCGGGCCGGGCCCCTGGCCTTCTCGCCGAGCCTACAACCATTAATCACATCAGTGCTGTCACTCGCACGCATACCAACATACACACACACACACACACACACATACACATTAATACAATATGCAACATTTGTTTAATGTATAAATGGCAAAGATTGTTCCCAGAGCCTAAAGTTACATCTTCAAACTGCTTGTATATTTGATTTACAATGATAGAAAACTGAGAAAAACTGCAAATTCTCACATTTAAGAAGCTGGAACTGGAGAATATTTGATATTTGTGCTTGATTGACTAATTGATTGACAATTTTTTCAGCTCAGTCAGTAAGTCAGTATTTGAGTGCAACAGTGTTAACATATTAAGATGTCAATTTTTAACTTCAGTTATACAAATTAACAATTCTAAGCAAAAAAAACTACTATTTATGTAAAAAGTTTAATATTTACACATTTGGAGAGTTTTGTTCTGTGAGATGTGTAACAGTTAACTGTATTAAACATCAGTTGGGTTATTGTAACATATCAATAGTGGAAAAGTGTTTTATTGTTTAATATCAGGGTGTAGATATTGTCAAGACTGCTTACAATGTGTTTAAATTCAAATTTATCAACTAAACTATAACAAAGAAGAGGTTGTAGGTCAATTATATTTCCATCTCTACAGCTGAGTTGTTACTGAAAAAAATGTCTAGCCTTGTTCTAGTTTAGTGACACACACACACTCAAAAACACACACACACACAAACGCACTACATGGGTCTTGGCAGGGGGGCACTACGTTCCGGCCTTAAACTCTCTGCTTCCTAATTTGGCCAATATGCAGGTAATATGTGGGGTCACAACATCTCAATTATCACACCTCCTGTCAGTGGCTCCCAATCCTCTGCTCACCTGCTACCTTCCCCTCCAACATGCCTTCACCCCCCACCTTCGCCCCTCCCGTCGTGACTTTTATTGCTTCATTAGTATGCTCCACATGTGCCGGTGCACACCCACATTCCGCGAGCCTTCAAACCTTAACAACTTTTGGCAGATCAGCGTGTGATGAGGGGATGATGAGGGACTCTTTCTACTAAAAGCCCACCTACCTGGCGCCGTGGCCCATTTTTTTAGTCCACAGCCCAACCCGGTGATACAGAAAGTTGGGGAAACAACTGGGCGGGCTGGTGTGAAGGTTTTTCCGGGTTGTCACACCTGAGAAACACATAGCAGATAAGACAACCTGCCTCTGGTTGGGTATCAATTGAAGTTTACAATACAATACCTTAATTTGAGGAACATGCTTTTACTCAATTTTCCAAACGTACCTGTTTTTAAGCTGTAGTGAAGATGCTAAAGTTTCCAAAGGCATCAAATGTATCAGAAATGAGGAAATGTATTTGATTGGAATATTTATTTAATTCAGTGTAAACATCATAAAGCTTCATTGTGGAATAAGATGATTTTTCCAACCTTACAACAAACTTATAATGTGAAATGAAAGGATAACATTTGATATTAAGGGGTCAATATTGTCTTGAAACACACACTCATTAAAAAAATGTTGCCTGAATGAAACAAAATTAACAAAGTTCTGAAAATATCAGATCAAAAAATGAGAAAAACAACCAATTACCTAGCCTTGACTTCTGATATTTGACAGTTTATCCCGATGTTAGACATATTTCGGTCAGCAATCAAACAATATTAAGGTTCAAAGCTCATGCCTACACACACACACACACACACACACACACACATTCAGCACAGTGCACACCTGACACGGATCACTCACCTTGGCTGGCTTTCTTGAGCACCTGCTCTCCTGCAGTGATGTCTGCTCTCTGACTGAAATACCTGTTGGGATGCATGCAAACATGTTATATTTCCTGTCACAACCATCCATCCTAAAGCTAAGCAGGTACTGTATGTCCAAGGTGTGTTTTAGAATGTGTGTGTGCTCGTGTGTGTGTGTGTGTGTGTGTGTGTGTGTGTGTGTGTGTGTGTGTGTGTGTGTGTGTGTGTGTGTGTGTGTGTGTGTGTGTGTGTGTGTGTGTGTGTTGATGTTGAGGTGGGTGGGGGGGCGGTGCGGGTGTTCAGTGTGGAGAATAAGACCCCAGAAAATGCTCATTAGAGTTGACCTTGGCACTCGGAGCAGGCGTTTGATGGATCGGGTACAGGGCCAAACAAGCCCCTGGGGAGCCATGATCTTATCTCTTATTGTACACACACACCTACCCCACCACCGTCCCCACCTCCCCGTCTGACCCTGCACCCCCCCACCCCACCAACCTCCTCCCCACTCACTCACACTCCTCTGCTCTACACGCATCATAGACAGAATAAATCTGTGTCTGACACCACAGGAAAAAGGAGAGGGGAGGAGGACGAGGGGGGGGGTGGCACCTAAGGGAGTAAGCAGAAAGAAGGCAGCGCTTGAAGAGAGAGAGAGAGAGAGAGGGAGCGAGGGGGAAGGGGTGTGGGGCGAGGAGCGGTGAAGGCGACAGGAGGAGAGAAAAAACACACAGAGGGCCGAGAAAAACCTATAGCTCACTGAGGTGTCATTACCTACATAACTCAGTTGTGTGTGTGTGTGTGTGTGTGTGTGTGTGTGTGTGTGTGTGTGTGTGTGTGTGTGTGTGTGTGTGTGTGTGTGTGTGTGTGTGTGTGTGTGTGTGTGTTTAAATATCTGCAAGGCACACAGAGTATTAAAGGAAAACTGAGGAAATTGGCTGAGTGGGGGAGGATGGAGGGAGGGAGGGAAGGGAAAGAGGGGTGAGGATCAGTGGATGATGAGTGTGAGATGAAAGAGGAGACTCTCAGGTGCCTCTGTAGCGCATTCACAGTTTGTTCTGTTCCTCTTACCTGTCCACACACACACACACACTAACACACACACACACACACACACACACACACACACACACACACTATTGCCACCGCCACCCTCATGTCCCCCCGCTCTCTCTGCTCCCAACCAGGGGACACACCAAACACACAAAGAGACATGAGGCAACATCCACCTCCAGGATGGCAAAGTTTTTCTCCCCCACCACCCAAGCATCCTCCGTATTCACAGGGGTGGCATCACAGGCTTTGTGGGCTCTTTGTGTTCTCTTTCACTTCTGCTGCTGCGCTACGGGGAGAAAGTGACACTCTGAAGTCTTAATTGAGGTTTACCTGGTGTGTGTATTTTTTTCTCTTTCTCCTCAGTGTTGTTGTGCGTTAAAAGTGTGGTTAAACTTTATAATCAAGCCTACAGGGTTTACAGTGTGAAGCGCGGAAAGCGAGGAGCGTGTGATGACATTACAAACAGGATTGTTTACCGGCCTGCTAGCAGCAGCAGCAGCAGGAGCAGCGGCAGCTAGCTCTCTACCTGCATCCTCCGAACAATAACAACAAAACTCTGCCACTTTCTCGCTGTCAGTCAACAGCCTCTCTAAACAAACCTCTGAGTGTTACCAGAAAAGGAATTTGAGTAGAATGCTGCTATTTACTGAATCTTTGGGCATGTTTGAATGGCTCCCCTCTATTTTCTCTTCTTTGCACTTCGTCCCCCCCTCTCCGCCTCACCTCGCTCCCTGTCTGTCAGTCTGTCTTTGCAGAGATCTGGGAGGGGACTGAGAGACTGATGTCTCAGCTCCTCCAGGATCCCACCAGCAACGCCTTTTGACAGTTGCAGGAGCAGCAGGATACAGCGCAAAGATGTTGCTGTAATTGCACCTGGTTGCGTCATGAAAAAGTAATAATTTGCTGTCAAGGACGTCAAGGTGTCAGCGTTCGGCAGGAGTTGATAAGGTATTGACTGCCTCCAGAGTGCTCACTCACTCACACTCACTCATACTCCTTTATAAAGTTGACTCCCAGAGAAAGAGGGGAGACAGCAGAGGTTGGGGAACAGGGGAGAAAAGAGGGAAGCAAAAAGAGAATTGGGGGAGATAAAAAGGACGGAAAAAGGAGGAGAGATGAGCAACGAAAAAATAGGCTAAAGACAGTCAATCTGCAAGCATCTGAGCTCCGAGACATTAATTGCACTCTATTTGCCACTTCGGAAACCCTGTTCATTTATAATACATGCACATATTGCCTTAAATTATACATAAGCGATCAACAGGCTAAAGCAGCGTGGCGTGCTCCCCGTAAGTTGAATAATACACAATTACCACCTGGCTCACTCTTCTATTCACTTTGATTACTGTCACACGGGTCGCGACTCGCCACTGATTGACACTCTCAGGTGGGAAAAAAAGCAGAGGCTTGTTGTCGGGAGTTGGACCCTGCTGCACCAAGTTGAACCCAGATCCTAGAATGAACATAAAACCTCTTAAGGGAAGGGTCAACCTCCTCTGCTGAACGGTGAATGTGCAGGTGTCTGGTGTGGCTTTGTGTGATGTTGAGTTCAGGTTGAGGCCTTCAAATTAAAGACTGGAGAATGTAACGTATGACAAGGGTACACATACGTACTGTTTGCATTTAAGGGTGCTCTGAAAGACTAGGGTTAGGGTTAGGGTTAGTAGAATAGATCAAAGTATCATTTGAAAAGGTTCCATATAATGTTCTAAAACTATATAAATAATAAATAGGTTTTGCTACAAAACCTATTTATTCATTGAACAAAAAGAGCCAAAGTTCTTCTGCAAACACAAGAACTTTTAACTCTCTGCAACTGGCCAAATGTTGCTCTGGAACTATCTAATTAAAGAATAAATTAACAAGAATAAAAATTTGACTGAGCATTTGATGTTTCCAGTACTTGACAGATTTGGAACTCTGCTATACATTTTATATATTACCTAAAAAACAAGTGGATAATGGGGAGGAGCATGTAACACCTTGCTCAGAGGCACACAAGGCCCTAACACACTAGGTCAACCTTTAAGTTAGTGCCATCAAAGACAAACTGATGCAATGCTTCAGGTCACCTCATGTCCTCTGTTTAAAGTTGCAATTGAAGCCGTTGGCGGCCATCTGACAAACAATATGTTCTGCTCCTACATGTAAGAAAAATAACTGTGTTTGTACCCCAAGGAACGTCATAAAGACATGAAAAAAACAAACTCACCAACCATTTTCAAGCCAGTATCAGCCTGATTCAGCAGATCAAGAAAAAGTGGCACCTGGCACTGAACAGTTTTGCTTAGTTTTACTCTGCTGTTGTCAGTCTGTGGTCTTAAGTGTCTTAAGTAAAGGCTATGGAGTAAAAAGGAGAAGCAGAAAATAAGGAGAAACCTCACTACTATGGTGAAATCACATATTTACTAAGCTAAAAAATGTACCTGACTGCTCTTTCCCCCAAGTGCAGAATTTGCATCTTGAAACAAACTTCACACCACGAGTCAAATCCTCAGTTGTCACTAATATGCCTAGACTTGTTTTTCTGCTTGAGTCTGTAAAGTAGACCCATTTTCTTAGTAGTGTCACAGTGATGCACTTACAGATAGATACTGGCATGCCTGCTACTACAAGCATGCAACCTGCAGCCTTCATTCACAGGACAATCACTCTCTAACCAGTATTCTCCCCTGCTTCTCTCTGATCTTTGACCTGCCACTCCATCTTTGATCAGGGGGAAGGCCCTGTGAAGCTGGATGAAGCCTCGGGCTTGAGCATTAATATCCAACTTCCCCCCTCCTGTGTCTCTCCTCTTGATGTCGTTCAGCCATTTCATCGTCATAGGAGATAAAAACGCGTAGATGGCATCTTTGACAGTTATAACATGCAACACGGCATCCACATGTGTGAGAAGAGAAAACACCTGCTTCAATCTTTGCCTCTCGCTTCTTGAATATGCTGCCCCGGCTTAGCGTAAGGGGAATGCCCTCAGCTTCAAAGCAGGGGTGACGTAAGCTAAAAGCTCTTTCTGAGCGTAAAGTGAAAGCCACCAATACAGCAATGCAGTGGTTATCTGTCCTCATTGTTGCTTAATGAACCGTCAATAGAGCAGCTTGGACCAGCTTATAGACTTCTCATTGTTGGGCAGGGGCTCCCAGGGTTGATAGATTCAACGTTGAGGGTCAGGATTTGTGGAGCTAGAGGCGCAATCCTACGGATATTTCCCAGAGATCTAAAAGCCGGTTAATCAGCTCTCCCTTCATGATCTCCCTGGCTGTTCATCTTCCCATGGATGAGTTCTATCAGTCTTTTTACCACCAGCCTCTGTGCGCTCTCTGTGCCTTTCTTCTGCCATGTTTGTGTTTGGGATTTGCCCAAGTGGCCCCCAGATCAGTTGACCTGACCCCAGCTTGGCGGAGAATGGTTCGGGTCTTAGCCGCAGCCTCTCTTACATTTTAATCACAGCTCTCCTGGCTTTCAGTCGCTGCCACACACAGAAACACACACACTGAACTTTTTTTTTTCTTCTTCACTTGGTTAAAAGGATCAGCACAGTAGATGTTATGATGAGTCTCTTTAACCTGTACTTTTCAACTGCGGGGAAGATAAACTCGTCTCTCGCGGCGCCTCCTGTAATTAGGCCCGCTGTCTTTATTTCTCTTGGATCACCTTGCATTAAAAATGTCCCCCCGGATATCGAGTCCACCCCTCCCCTCCTCTCTCCCCCCTTCCTCCCTCCCTCTCTCCAACTGCATCCCCCCTTCCCGAGCAGTTTGTCAGCTGAAGTGATTGCCTCCCTCTCCCGCCCCCTCAGTGGCATTTAGCTATTCTCATTTGCATGTACATGCCCTCGCTGTGCGGCCCGTGGGCTGGCGAGATTGATCAACAATGCCACGCCGTGTTTTATTACATGTCAGTGAAAGGGCTGGTTACCACACGCCATGGGCACACATGCGTGCGAGCAAACGCCAGGCGTGTATACTGGAGGGTAAACATGTGTCGGTTGTGACACGCTCACAAACAAAAAACACACACGGAGCTCATACGTCACCTCCAGATTCTGACACTTTACCATCACATATGCATACCAGCACACTTGAGACTCAGTTAAAAGGTATTGAAAACACACATATCATCTTGGACTGTGCACCCCGCGGGATTCCATGCGACTGAACATATACATTCTTGCTCGGCGAAGCCTGCGTTTATGGCTGTGTTTTAGTGTCGCCTAAGCCTTCATCTCCTCATATTACATACTGAGCTGACAGATATTAATATGCAAAATAGGAGGATGCTGAACAAAATGTTGATAATTAAGTGAAGATGTTGTGGGTTGAATCGCGCTTAAGAGCGTGCACGTGGGACTCAGCACATGGTAAGCCATATGCCTCTGCGCAGTCAGCGCTATCCTTTGGGGTAGGTGGGGGTGGGGAGGGGGGTGATGGGGCCTGTTTCCACACAGGCACTGTGCAAATGGAGCCTGGAAGACTTGAACTGTATCCTTATCACACACATAGAGTCGTCAGAGGAGAAGGATGCTGCTCTCACTCTGGTTATGTCGAGGAACAACATGTTGCTTTGTGTGACACCAACGCAGAGGTCAAAGGTCGCCACAGATACATTTGATCACAAATAAAAGGTCGCCACAGATTTCCTCACTCTCCCATCACTGGTGTGACTTCATGAAAATCAGATGCTTTGTTACACCTCACGAAGACGTATCTCCCCTCTCTATCAGGTTGGCTTCTTTACCCACCAGCTCCTCCTTCTGTCCCCTCCCTCCTTCCTTCCTTCCCTCCTCCCGGTTGATCTCTCCCTGCGTCCCCAGAGGGAGTGAGAGAAGTGGGGAGGATTTTCGTGCTGCCAGGGGCGACAGGCTCTCTGTGCCATCCACTTACACAAACGGCAGGATCAGCGCTCCACACAAGAATAATTAGAAGATAATGGGTAGTAATGCGGCCCGATCTGTCCCGATTATCTCCTGGCACCGACCAGCACAGCGCCATCTGGTGCCAGATCTCGGGGCAGCGTCTGCTCTGCCACATGAAAAGAAGGTGGGCTTAGGCTTAATCTCACACCCCATTCTGTTATTGACTGTCTGTATGGTGCTGTATTCAAAAGTGAGTGTGTGTGTGTGTTTGTGTGTGTGTGTGTGTGTGTGTGTGTGTGTGTGTGTGTGTGTGTGTGTGTGTGTGTGTGCGTGCGTGCATGTGTGTCAGTCTCTGTCTGCCCCTCTGAGATATTAGATATATATCAAAGAGTAAAAGTGAGATTGCATTTATATTACATGTATAGGTGACAGCCGGTGTTGCAGAATGTCTTGGTGATCGACAGTAAAGCGGAGTGTTGGTGAGAGCCCAGTGTGAGTTTCTGCAGAGCAGTTACATGGACAAGTGTCTGTCATGCTGGGCTCTCTCTCAGCTTAACTCCCACCCTGCGTCTTCTTAAACAGCCTCTCTCTTTCACAGATCTGGGCCAATTCAATATGACAGTCCATTGTAAAGCCAGTGTGGCCCGAGGTTTAGTGCGTTAAGGGTTCTTTGTGCTTTGTGTTTACAGACGCTTTACGTTCCCGGCAGGATTCAAAAAGCCCTTGCTTCACCCCACACCTTTGCACAATCCGAGCGGCCTAATTCTCGTAATGCCCCGGCTATTATCCGTTAGATTGCAGTTTTATCAAATGATCTCATCGTGTATTTCACAGACAGCGCAGTGCCGTTAGTGAGAAGTTTTGGTTTTGCAACAGCAGTCATGGATTGATTGTGCTTGAAGGAAGAGACAGGAGAAATTAAAAGTTGTTCTCCATCAGTATTTACCTGTTAAGTCGGCAGCTAGACCTCAACTGACCTGTGCTGGAACAAATTTTCAGCAGATAGTTCATTGACATTCATGATTGATTAATTGTTTGATAAAAAGTCATTCATCAAACAAAAATGACAAACATTTATCAGCCCAGCCACTCAAATGTAAGAAGCTTTTTCTCTATTTTATAACAGTGTAAATTAAATACTGTTGGGTTTTGGAGCATTGTCAAACAAATAAGCAATTTGATGGTA
Source organism: Scomber scombrus (assembly GCF_963691925.1). Taxonomy (NCBI): domain Eukaryota; kingdom Metazoa; phylum Chordata; class Actinopteri; order Scombriformes; family Scombridae; genus Scomber; species Scomber scombrus. Next base: position 18,110,651 of record NC_084984.1, read on the forward strand.
TCTGGAAATTGTAACGCCTGATTTTTATGACTTAACTATTATTCTGTTAAATGTAGAGATACTGTTAGTTGCAGTTCCTGTAGCAAGTTGTCTCTTCAAATCCTCATCCTGAGTAACTGCAATCTGACTAAAGGCTCAAAAGGCTTAGCATGTGACTCAAATGCTTATTTGTACTACTTTGAACATTTGAACTCTATTTTATAGTCTATTTAATATAGTTAAATTATCAAATAAATAATTAACTTATTTATTCATCAGTATGCAATTTATTCATGATTATAAACAACTTAAATAACATACATGAAATATACATACATGTATGTTATGCACTTTCTATAATTTAATAATATGGAAATGTATTCTTTACCTATGTGTTTACCTCTTCAAAATAATTAAAGGGCCACTTACTAAATTTACAGAGCTTTTAATCACATTTTAATGTCTTCTTCAGGAAATGTATATAATTGAAATAATTCATACACTGTTTTTAAAAAGATATATTCTATTATACATGGTATACAGTATATTACTCATTCAGTTATATAAAATACACTGTAATAAAGGTACATATGCACCTCTTTTATATTTCTATTGTATTTGCAATAATAATAAATACTCTATCATTTACTTAATTTTAAATTGTAATTAGTTTTACTAGATATGGAATATTAAAAATAATGATTACATTATTGTAATATCGACCAAATGACCTCACCACAAGGTTCATTTAGTAGCTCTTATTGGATCTTTTCAAACATGTCACATGACCTTCATCAGCATATTATGTATGTACAGTTAGCATTAAACTGTACATATTTATATATTACAATTTTGTTAATTATTCTGAACATATTAAGGAATATAGAATATTATTAAATTATTAATATTATCAAAAGGTGAAATATTATTGGAATATTAGAGTCAGTATCATTAATTAGCACACTGCAGCCCCCAAAACTGACAGAAATTTGAAACAATATGAAGAGTTTGGCCATAAGCAGATACTTTTTTTGTAACATGACACCTTTCAAATTGCCCTAATGGAGCACAATCTCTGGCAGTGTTTATGAAGCCAGTATGGACTGTTCAGAGTTCACCACCCTGACTCTAGCATCACATAATGCCAGCTCACACTGCATCTCCCTCTATCCTTCCACTTCTGTCTTTACACTCCCACTGTCCCTCTAATTTGCTCTCTGCTACACAACCATTGCTGTTTATTGAGATGCTAACTCTCTTTATGAGCACCTAATCCCGGGGCAGGGGGGATAATTTATGAAGCATTTACATGAAGAAGCCCAGCTAATTGGAAGCATGTGTCTGGGTAAGCCTCGCCAATACAGACACACTGCAGATGAGCAGGCCAGGATTCTCACCGCCTCTAATGTAACATCATAATCATCATTTCATTGCAAAAAAGGGGGAAAAAAAGAATTATCCAAATCTCTTTTTTTTTACTCTCCAAGCCAGCCAGTTCGTGATAGTGCAAGCTGTAGTGGTACCATATGTCAAAGAGGCCAAGCTATCAGCGCAGAGAGTGTGAAAAGCTGTCTTTTGTTTGCCTGGACATGTACAGAGGCAGCATTCTTCTCAGGCTAACCGCCCCATCAGTAGAGAAATGAGCCATCGGAGAAACACTCAGCGCTGCCTCTCAAGGCTTGACCCCCGATCTGCCGTGTCCAGGGGGAGGTCAAAGGTCAGGTAGGCAGGTCTTTGCCAGCCAGCCAAGAGGGCACTGGCCATTTTGATGTCAGATGACACCTCCATTCTCCGCTTACTTGCACCCCCAGCATCCGTGGCCCTATTCTCTCCGAAACTGAGCTAATCCCCCCCCATACATCCTCATTTACATCAGGTCGTTTGTTATGACTTTATGATTATATATGGGGCTTTGTCTGGCTGTGCATGTACCTTCACCACTCCCAGCTGGTCCCCATTAATAACCGGGCCCCGGTGTAGACAGAGCAGGAGAGACGGAGGAGCTTGTTAGCGTCATAGCCGAGCGCAGGGGCTCAGCATGTGAGAGCGGAAAGGGCCGACAGGACAGGAGGGAGATGTACAGTACACACACACACACACACACTCACACACACACACACACACACACACACACACACACACGCACACACACAAACGCTCATATACAGTCACCTGAATTATCCTCTTACTCTCCAACCACAAATTTGAAGTACATGACATGATGTCCGGCATTTGTCCTAGCAATTGCACGAAGCCATCATGGCTGTATTTGTTAGGAGCTACATGTGTAAATGTGTCAGTCTGCCTGTGTGTATATATGTGTGTGTGTGTGTGCATGTGTGTGTGTGTTTGTGGGCCATTGGGCATGTGTTGGGGTGAAAGCATAATGAGGCCGACTGGACGGAGCGGGCCGCCATGCAGACGGGCTCCATTGTGGGTCCCAAACGGCAGCAGAAGCCCCTAAAATCTGCGTCCCTGATCCAAGCTCCAGGAGTCGGTGGGGAATAAAGGCGTGGAAATAGGATTTATTTAGCACGCCTCATCAAAAGGGAATTAGCAGGGTTTGGGGAGGGAAGACGGGGCTCTGTTTAGAGCTAGGATGAATGGCAGGATCATCTCTGTAATCCCCCCTCCCTCTCCTCTCCTCTCCTCCTGCACCCAAGAAAAAAAGAAGAGAATCACCCACATTAGCTCTAAAGGTGCCTTCTGTAGCTTCACCCCGAACCTCAAAAACCTCAAACCTCAAAACCAGAGCCTCCCCTAAAAGGAAAAATCAGTTTGTAAGATCCTGGCAGGTGAGGTTAAAGCACGGCACCTGGCTTCCTTTCTTCCTTTTTCTTCCCACCCATCTGTATCTTTTTAATTCTTCCTCTCCCTTCAAAACATGGCCACGGAGCTGTCAGACTCAATGATAGCGAGGCTGATGGCAGAGAGCTGGCGCGCCAACATGCAACAAACAACGAGCGAGCGTGTAAACTAAAGCAAACAAAGCCCTTCTCCGCTCCTCCAAAGGCAGGATCCCTCCCACCTGCCACCCTGCGCTGCTGATGAAACATACAGTAACAGAGAACAGCCATTAAATGGGTGAGCGGTAAAAAAAACCCGAGTTGTACAATGTGAGGGGGGCTTGTTGTGGCATATCCCGCTCTCAGTCACACACACACACACACAGAGCTTATTCATTATCATCCTCGCTTGTGTTTGTGTGTTTTTTTGCCGACTCCTCGGCCCCAGACATGGCGGCTGGGTGCATTCTAGGGGGGTGGAGGGGTGTTTGTTACCTGAGAAAAAGGTGACAGCCTAAAGGGTGCTTGACTGGCTAATCTCTGTCATTGAGGAAATGAAGTCAAGTTGCAGACAAATCCTAGTATTTACAGTATACGATCAGATTCGGAGTCTCGATATTTAACAAGGAGCTCAATTTTTAGGTGTTCAGGCTGAAATATGGTGCAACAAAACCAGCATCTGAAGTATATTCCTGGTTTTCTCCTCTTAAAAAACTGCCGAGCCACCAACACTTAAATGAGGCTAAAGTCCACACATTTAGACCAATGAAGTTTTAATTGTGGTAAAATATGCAACAGTATTAATCTACTTTTTTTCCCTCCCATGGGCTCATCTTGCTGCCTCTCCTCTATGCTTCCCCCCCCCCTTCCTCCTCCTCCTCTTCTTCGTTTCAGGAGCAGAGCTGATATAATAGGCTTGGGCCAGAATAAGCAATGTTACCTTGCCCATATATATTTCAGCGCCTGGGTAATTCCAGCTCAGTTTATGTGTCCTCGAGGCTGCGTCGGGGCCCCGGCAGACCCATAGCTCCTTTATGTAACACCCAGGAGAATCTGCCCCCTGCACACAGGTACAGGCCTGAGAGAAACAAACACCATCAGTAACCTGTCTGTTGTACACGAGGCTGCTGTGCCCACCTTCACCCCATCTCCTCCTCCTCCTCCTTCTCTTCCAGTCCATCTCTTTTCTTTTCTCCCTCGCTCTCTCTCTCTCTCTTCTCTCTCTTCCTCGCTCTTTCTCTCTCTCTGCACCCCGCAACCTAATCATCGTCGTCCCCCATTCCCATGATTTATCGCTCCACGCGCTGCTGAAAACCAATAGATCAGGCTTGCGGCGGGGGGCCCGGGAGGCACAAGAGGTATTGGGGATGGGGATGGTGGTGGCAGGGGGCCCGGCTGGGAGGGGAGGGGACCTGGAGAAAAACCCACCTATGATGAAGTGCTCTGTGACGCAGAGGAAAAGCAACAGCAATATCACATCTCGCAGTCGGCGCCCTGCCGTCCCTCTGAGCACATTCCTCTTTTTCTTTTTTTATCCTTTACTACAGCCCTCTCTACAGTGTCCTCCTCTGTGTTTCTGGTATTCTCGTCTTTTTTTCTTCATGAATACCCCCCCCCCCCCCCCCCCCCCCCTTATTAAAGCTGTTGCTCCACAAGGACTGAATTTCAAAATTAGCACAGAGATAATTTACACAATTAGCTTGGATCAGTGGCCTGTGCTCAGTGGTGAGTGAAATGGAACAGGGCCGTAGCCAGGATTTACAAATGCCCCAATCAACACCAGTTACCCCCCCCCCCCCCCCCCAACCCCCTGCATTTTTTTAGTATGTGGAACTTTAATATTTTATTTACTTACTTTGTAAAATATTATTCTTGTTGTTACAAATCTGCCTACTCACTGCCAGAAAAAAACAGTACAACACAATCAGGTATCAAGAGTTGGCTTGTTTATTCCCTTATATTACTTACTGATTTAAATCAGGATATTCATTTCTAACTTAAGACTATATTTTCTTTGGTTTGATAACTTCTGTTAAGTTAAATAAAGGGTAAAAACATAGTTTATTCTCTAAAGTAAGGCACTGTGTATTCACTAATGTTGATATGCATCCCTTGCCCTATATTAGTTCATTTTCTTTTGTCCTCAAGTAGTCAATTTCAAGTATATAAAGATTGAACATGCTGATATCAGCCTGCAACATACTCTCCCATTTGTAAGCTTTTTATTGCAAGCTGTAAAGTCCCATCAGCTTACCAAAACCCTTCAAATCCGCACCCAAAAAAATACCACATACATGACCTCAGTGTCTTCAACAGCAGCTACAGCGCTGATGAGTGCAGTGATTTGGACTAATTTGTGGTTTTCAGCTGTTAGACGTAGAACCGCACGGGTCGATGTGTGTAACCACTGACCCTGACACAAGCTCACCATAAAAAGATGCCTATCGAATCTGCTCATGTGTTCATCCTCTCCTAATCCTTTTATCCACTTGTTGTAGCCAGGCATGACATTTTATATCATGTGGTGACAGAATCGTAATCTTTTATGTTTATAGTTGATCATTGAAAGTTGTATTTTATAGCATTCTGTTAACAAATAGATGGTCAGTAAACCAATTAACAATACATTACAATTCAGAGATGTGACTATGTGGATTGTGGAGGTGAACATTTGATGGTTAAAGGTAAAAAATCAACTAAATCTGATTTCCAAATGGCACTAATTTCCGTTTGCATGCACTAAAAGCCAGAAAGTGCAATGAATTGTCATCCATTGACATTGTGAAGTATCTAAGGCCTCAACTGTTGACTGAAACTGTTGACATCCTTGTCTTAAAAAGTGTCCTTATCCTTCTCCAGAAATTGAAAACCAGTTTGTATGAAAAGGTGTAAATTGGCCTGTTCAGAAAACAGTGAAAAATGTCAATTATAAATTCAGATAGTCCAAGAAAAGGTAGCTAAATTGCTTAATTTTATGCAATAAAGAGACCAAAACCCAAATACATATATACACATTCACACACCACTACAATCTTATTATTTTTTCAGATTTTGTTGACACTGTCAGAGAGGTAATTCTGTTTCATGTTTATTGTTGAAATCGTAGAAGGTGGTAGTGTGCTATACTGTAGGTGTCCCTAATATTTTGTCCACCCCATTTGCATACACAAATAATGAATAAAAAATGAATTTAAAAAATAGGTATATATATATTCTGGGTAAGTTATTCAAAAAAAAGGACAAAACAGAGATCAATTGGTGAAAGACACACTCAAGACAACAGACATGGTTTGAACCATTAATTAATCAACTGACTATTTGATTAGTGCTTATGTTACTTGAAAGCACAAGGAATAATAAATGTTGTACAGTGAGTATAATGTGCATCTTTACACCAAAGCTCTCAATCCAGCAGAATAACTCTGGGCCTTGGAAAAACGCTGATGGTCGTGCAGGTTGACCTACTGCCACCTGGCCTCTGCGTGTTACAACGGACACATGGTATAAGTCCTCAGAGAGTACACTTCATTACAAACATAGATTGGATTATGTCTTCCAAAACAGACTGACCGTGTCCAATCACTCTAGTGCGGCTTTGAATGAAGAATATTCACCTTATGTCTGGACCGGTGGTTTGGGAAAGGTTTACGCACACACATACTCAGACACGGGCCCTCCTGGGGACTGGTACACTGGGCTGACGGTGGAACTGAGGGGAGGCGGGGGCGAAAAAGAAAAGAGAAATGTCTTTTAAATGACATCCCCATTGTGAGTCGGAGCAGGACGATGGTACTTTGCAAAACTGCTAACAATGAGCACAGGAGAAATCCTTTATCCTACAGGGGCCCGGCAGCATGCTCGCCATTACCATAGTCATTTAAATACAGTAATCTCATTTTCTGCCTCAGCCGAGGGGGCATGCTAAATTTCCCAGTGTGAAGGGAGGAGGGAGGGGTGTGCACGGTGTCCATGGCATGCAGGATTAGTGGCTTTTCCCAATCTGTGTGTGCGTCTGAATTTGTGGGGTCGTGGTAGTGACACACTGTAAAAAGCACTCCATCTTACCAGGTCATTTTTATCTACTGTTCTGCCCTAAAAGTCTAATTCTAGTTTATTACAACTTGGGTCATGTTTTGGTAGTTATGGTCATAATTCTTTCTGCAATAATGACATTAAACTTACTGAGATAATAGTTCATATTGGAGCGCAGAGACACGTCTAAAAACAAGTCAGATGGATTAGGAAACATTAGGAAATGATCAAACGGATGGAATATGTATGGAAGATAAAATAGGCAAACTTTAAAATTATTATCCAAACTCTTCATTGTAAACGACATTGCAGGTGCTCTCAAAGTGGTTTCAAAAACTGGCTAAAATGTTGGCTTTTTTTTACAACCTCTGTTGGACTTTGTTGTAGCAATGTCACTGTGTTTCCGGATTTCAGCTATTTCGGCGAGTACAGTGTTAAAACAGATGTTGGACGAGCCAATAAAAGCAAGGGCCAAGTTGTAATAAACCAGAATTACCTTTTTTTTTTTTTAAAAAGCTTCAAAATCTAAGTTCCCAATGCAGTCAGTTAACACATTTTTAATGTGTTTTCAGTATAATTCAACTTTATTTGATTTTTTTAGCTGCCATTAACAATTATTGTCATTAGTAATTGGTCTCATTTTTTGATTAGTCATCATTTTTATCTATAAAATAATATAAAAAAGGAGAAAAATGTTCATCACAGTTTCCCAAGAGCCTAAGATGACATCTTTACATTACTTGTTTTTTCTGACCAACAGTCAAAAATGGTAAGATGGGAGAAAGTAATACATTTTCACATTTGAGTTTGAGCCAAATAATAATAAATGATTTAATGACGCTTATCAAAACCATTGTAAATGATTGCTAATTAAAATCAATAGTACCTTTTCTCTACTTTGGTGTATCAGTCTTCCTGATTCTGCCTTGTTTGTTGACCTTCACTGACAGAATTCATGGACTCACTTTAGGAAAACACAACTTTCTGGACTCTAGATTTGATCAGGGGTGGACATTTTTTACAGCGCAGGTGTCTTTGCATGTGCAAGAGTGTGCATTTCATGAGGGGTGGTGGTGGTGGTGTGTGTGTGTGCGTGCGTGCGTGTGTGTTTGTGCGTGTGTGTGCGTGCGTGTGTGTGTGTGTGTGTTTGTGTGTGTGTGTGTGGGCGTTGGTTGGGGTTGCTGCGGCAGCTTTGGGGATATCATATCAGATCGCACAACAAAAGAGGAGCGAGGGAGAAAAAGCTGTTTCCACACAAGCTGTTTTCATTCTTCTCTGCTTCCGGTCCAGTGGAACAGTTGATGAAGTTTAAATGAAGCAGAATTAGGAGATCAAGCAGACACAGGAGCTGGTGTTGATGGTATCTGCCAGGCCCCCTCCTTGCACCTGGGGAATCGAACCGGGGACAGCTGACCTGGATGAAATCGAGAGAAAAGGAACCGTGGAGGAGGAGGAGAGAAAAAAAAGAGGAGGGGGGGGGCTGAGAGAGATAAGGGGATGAAGTATCTCCTAAATGTGATAATCTCCAATCACCTCTAACATCAATTCTGTCAAGGCCCGGGTTAATGAGCTCACAGCCGATCAAGCGTTATGCACCACCACCCCCACCGCCCCCCCCGATTCTCCCTTTCTCTCCCTCGCAGTCGCTCTCATCATCATTGTTGTTCTTTTGATTTAATCCCTCTTACTTCAGCTGATTTGAGCAAGAGGGGAAAGAGAGGGATGGAGGGAAGGGAAAAGCCTATTACCCAAGCTCCTCTGCTCTCAACTATCTAAATGCTAACGATGTGAGGGGGCGAGATAGAGAGAGGGAGAGAGAGAGAGAGTGGGAGAGGAGGGGAGGGTTGGAGGGGAAGGAAAAATGATGATGGGGAGGAAGACACCGAGGGGAAATGGAAAAGAGAGCGTGAGTGTGTTGGCAGGAGAGGACGAGATGCAGCAGAGGGGGGCTAATCTGCTGTTGCTCGGGGTCTCCGGGAGCAGTTTGGTTATTTTGAAAGCAGGTTAGCTGAGGAGAAAGCCCAGCGTCCCGTGTGCTGACCCTTTGTCCCCAGGGTCAAAGCACCTGATCTTGGCGCTTTACTTCCACTTGAGCTGTTCTGACACACCGGCGGGCAGCGTCGCTCGCCCTCGCCTGTGCTCATTTTTTTTCACTCACATTCACTTTTTTTATTGATTAAAACACGAGGAGAGCGCCTCGGCCTGCTGCACAGAATTCCATGTTATAGATTTGATTCACTTTGGCTGGTTTAGTTGGTCGGAAAAGACTGGGGTAAAAGCTGTGGGTCACCTTGAACTGAGAGTAATGTCTGTTTCGATCTGGTGGCGCACCGAGGGACTGGAGGCTTTTTTTCACATTGTTTCGTTAGGAGTTTTCACTCCTCGCTCTGCCTCCTGAACAATTGTTTTCTTAGTTAGGCTTCTTGATACAGTACCCAGAGGGCCCTAAAAACAACTGAGTAAATATTTGGCAATTGCTTGAGCTGAAATGATGATTATGAGCCAAGGTTTGGCACGACCACGGGATGCAGTGTCTGCGCCACCGCAGCTCAAACCTACTGAGCTTTAATTGGACTACAAATTCTCCAAAGAGAGCGCACGCAATCCCGCCCGTTTCCCTTGTTTAATTTTGCTTTTGTGAACTTTGCAATTACACGGCGGTAGGTAGCGAGGCACCTGTGTGTCTTGAATTAATTGCCTTGCAAGTTCACACGGAAGCTCGGCTACTTTACATGGCAATACGAGGGGGGAGGAACACGGCGAAATGTGCCACTCTTTCAACTGTAACAATCATTTTGATTTGTTTTCACTGCCTGGCACTCGGCATTTCAATTCATCTCGAATACACAAGAACAATGGGAAGAATTTGCTCGAAACACACACGCACACACACACACACACACACACACACATACTCATTGGGCTTGTTCACGTCTGCCTTGAGAAGCTCAGTCACTTATTCCGTGCATAACAACTCTACCCCTAAGATTCTCCTCTTTCAAGAATCCCATTTGATTTCATATTGGCCAATGAAACAGTGGAGGGTGAGAGGCAAGTGAACAATCAATCTTTGTAATGTGATCCACGGATTGAGCGCAGTGAGTAAATGTTTGCACAGGCAGCCATCCAAGCCAGCAGTCAAACGAATTCTGCAGAAAAGGAATCTATCCAGGGCAGGCCTCTCTCTTTATCTCTCTCCTGCCCGACAGCAGCAGGGTATCAAGCACATTATATTCCAGCGCTCTGTGCATTTTTCATATAGGCTCGCCTTTTATGTTTTATGTACGCCAGCTCAGGGGAGAACAGCTGTGTGGGCGCCGCATCCTCTGTAAGTTTAGGAGGAGAGAGAGAACTCATTTCAGTGGGAGAAGTGGAGCAGAATGCCAAACGCAGCGAGCGAGGTACCTGCGAACAAACAGGAGCTGCAGACCAAGGCCTGCCTCAGCTATTACATTACCATAATACACGGAAACAACACCTCGCATGCTGTTTCTGCAGTAATTTGAAAACAGATTGACAGGATTTACAAGTTCTCAGCTTATCTTCGCCGTGACCTCTATGACCTCCATCTTCACTGTGAACTTTTGGAGTAAAATCATACGTTGGAGGCTTATTCACAGTTCCTACAGACGTTTCCAGGATAATCTGGTATTATATATAATAATGCAAATAGATTTTTTTTTCTTACATGTTGCATTTGATTCTGTGGAGCCGGGCCCAGAACAAAACCGAAAGAAAATAATATATAGTGTGATTTTATAATTGACCCTACTTGCTCCTTGATGCGAAGTTGATAAATCCCTCAGACTGGGACTGTCAATCTGAATATAATACACTGCTTATATGGAAGATCTCTGAATGGAAACTGTGAGCAGAACGACATCTATTTGAGAGATTAGCCCTACATTTGAAATTACTTTAAGGTCTTTTTTATAATAAAATGTAATTCTAAATTTTTAAAAAGATATTAAAAGTAACCACTAACATGATCTTTACTTCAGTTTTAGGGTTAAATATTAAAATGTAAAGGTGCTTGGACTTATTATTGATGTAGTTTGGTCGAATTAGTTTTAAATGTCAAACATTATTAAGGTTGTAAGGTCTAAAAAAGTGTCTTATATGAACTCTTTCAAGAACAATGATATAGAAAAAGAAAACAAATGAAAAAATAACAATGACATTGAGATTTCTTTCCCCCAAAGTCAATATAAAACGATTTTGTGTGAGCTTTACAAAAAGTGTGTTTAGTATATATATGTTCCACAAACATCTGTTAACAAGAATTTGTCATTTATTCCTTAACAATTGGCTTTTTTCATGATTTTTCATGGCATCATTTTTGCTGATAGATTACAGCAAACAAAACTTGACAGTCACTGAATTCAAACAGTCGCTCACTTCATTTAGAATACACAGTACATCATGAGGATAGACAAAAACAGCAAGTTAATTTTAACACATTTGATTGTTATCTGGAGGAATAGAATTGGGAAACATGATTTAGGCTGTGGGTAAGTTATTATTTTTAGGATATCTTAGCTATATTAAGTTTCAGACTGGTCAGAGCTAGACACAGTATCCTCTAAAATAACCCAAGAGACTCCTCTCTCAGTCTGAGCTCCTCTGCTGGAGACTCAAGGTGAACTCCTTTTGTTTAGAGGGACACACTGCCACCCAGTGTTACAGGCTGCGAGGCAGGAAGAGCTGAAGTTCACTGAGGTTTGTCCACTCTGATACCAGCCGCTTCACTACAGCCCTCCTCTGCTTTAATGATCCCGTCTGATGTTAATGTACCGAGAAGCTGACTGAGTGATACTGAGAATTATCCACTACTAAGAGCTTCATTTTCATAGTGATATAAATGTACCACTCCTGAATGCAACAACGCTCTGCTCAGAGAACTTAACAGCTTTGTTTTACTTCTTTTTGATCACAACAAGCATATAAACTCCAGGCTTAGATTTTGCATATCAGGTATGCCAGAATCAGAGGAACAATTTTGGCTTATGATGCACAGATACTCTCTACCATATTGACTTTTTGATATTATCAGTAGGGAGCACCAAATGTTTAATAATTTCACTCACATTTATTTTTACTGCTGTGAACAGCCTGTGAGTGACGGTGGTGGTGCATTCATTTCTAAAGTATAAAGATGCATTTCTCTAGTCCAGGGAGATTTCAGGACTTCATGCAACATCAGCTAATAGAATGTTTTTTAATGCTGATATGAGACCAAAAAATATCAGCCTGATAATGGCGCAATGCAACAGACGTAAGGTTTTGAGGAAAATTTGCATTAAACAAGACAATTGCTCATTTTGTTCTGTCTTTCACCATCAGTGACTGGTTTCAGGTTCGGTTTTATTCCTAAAAAAACACTTACACACACAGGCAGACATATTTTACCCCTTTGTCTTCAGTTTATATATAAATAATATTAATAATAAATAATCATTAATTGAAGTTTTCAGATGTATGCAGATGATGCAGTGTTATATCTGGTAGAAAAATGTAGTCAGTTCCCACCCAGTTGTCACCGTACTTAAAATACTTAACTGCATGATTTGAAAACTTCTAACTATGGAGAGACGTCCTCTTCTGTTTTGGAGGATCGGCACTGTAAATGTGTGTAAATCTCCTCAACAGAGCTCAAAACAGATCATGACTATGATCATTTTAAAATAAAGTCAAAGCCGTTTCTAAAGAGAGATCAGTTGTCTGGTCACAGATGACGAGGAACTTCTAAAATGTTTATGGTATTTTCATTGTAACATTATATATTTTTTATTGTTCTGTTCACCTGTTGTGTTGTCTATTATTTATATGAAGGCCTATCTAGAGACAGACGTTGCAAACTTGCTTAGGCTATAACTGCTGTGGTATGTAGCAGTAGTCCACACTATGCACTTATTCTTATAAAAATAAACATTGAATAAATAGATAATTAGGTGTCCAAGGAATATCTTAAGAAGTGAGTGAGGCATGACAGAGACAGTCAAGCCTGAGGTAACCATGAACTTTATTCAGTATAAATGGCTGGTGTGTACATACATAACTCCTGCTAATTTGTATAAGTTTAATGGAAACATTCCTGATACTTGTATCTAGTGTAAAGAAGCAAGAGGGACACTGTACCAGTATTTATGGGAATGTGTGAAAGTGAAATTGAATGAATTGCAGATGTAAAAGATAACACATACTGTTGAACATAAACAAAATGTTCTTGTTGATATCTGGAGACATTTAATGTACATGACATGATATTATATCTGCTTCAACAGTAACAAGCTCTAAATGGAGTAGGATAGCAATGTGATCATGTACATTGATCTGAGAAACACCCTTTATTTTATTTTACTTATTAATATTGTTGATGTCTGTATTCAGTTGATAGGGAAATGTTTGCTGTGTTTTATATAACTGCTATTCACTATACCATTTGATGTGATGTGCAAACTGAAAACCACTCAATATATTGTTTAAAAAAGTAGGAAATCCAGTTCCAAGACATTATGTAATCATGAGATGCTAAATTCCATGATTATAATTATGATCACCTCAAAAGCCTATGTATATCATAATTATAAAAAAGTAAGGCAAGTATAACAGAGTAGCCAATTTCATTATTATCTCATATAAGTATAAACAAAATATTATTATATGAGATAATAAGTTCTATTTATGACAAAAAATCTGAGAAGTACCAACTACTGTATATTAGAAATCATTTGAGTTATTTATATATGAGAAGCTTTTATACATTCAACTGATTATCTCATTATTGTGGGAAAGTTTATTTAATAAAATATGAACATCATCATAGTTATGAAAGTATTCTAAAACATATAAAATATATACATATAATTTTATATGGTATGCTAATTTTGTGACAATTGAGTATAAATCTCATTGCTGATATGGGTTTGGGTCAGTAAGACATGCAGTATGCCCCGATGGATGATTTCAGTCAAATTTCAGTCAGTCACAACAAACATTATTTGCTCACAGAGTGATCAGCCAGTAAAATGTGTGTTACAACAATCAAACCTTGATGTTTCACTGTGGATGTGTCACAGATGCTGAATGTCTCCGGTGAGGCCTGAATGGCTCTGAGGCAACCTTCCATCTGTTAGTCGACATTCTTCCGATACATCAATTATCAAATTTTCAATTTCTGGTTGATGAACGATGCTAAATTTTGCTCAAACTTAGTTGAATGATGCATCACACCATCCAGATCTCATGCTGTTGAAGCAACACCACTCATTGTTCACTCATTTATGTGCCATTCATAAAATCCATATGAAATCCGTATGAATTATTGTCTCACAAATGCGACATATCACTGCTGCATTGAAATGCTCAAAATGACAACTGATGGCCTGGCAGGGACATAAACAGCTGGTTGGTACAAGGTCACACAGTGTGCTGTATTTGTTACTCACTGGCTTAGACACTAAATTTATTATTCATGACGAAATGATGAATTCACATGTTGACTGTTGTCTAGTCATGTTATCAATCCACAAACATCAAGAACTGATGCATCTTATAACATTTGTAGTATTGTTTGATGCACAACTACAGATAAATAGAGTGATAAACACATGAGGTAGTATGAACAGCTCTCACATAACATATCAAACAAACATCACGTCCCTGCTGTCAGTCTGTTGCTGTCAGATTTCCAAATAACAGGAGCCGGATTCCTCAGACTGTAAAATAAATAGGATGCAACTGCTTCTGTCAGTGAGTAAATGGCCAATGAGTCATTAGACTTGTTTAATTACACCAGATCAGTTGTGTTTACTCACTGATCAGTGCTGTTGTCTGCAGATAGTTACACCACAGGCAGAGAACTCACTGAAACCACCTCAATGACCTCTAGTGGTCACCAGACATCAACTGCGCCTATCAAGATTTTAACAGAAAATAGGCAGACTTCACATTTACAGACTTAAATGTTATTTATTTCCCAGATTAGCAACAGTGATTTGATTCTATATGCTCAGTTGATTTTCTTTGAGCATATCTGTGAGCCCAAAATTGTCTTTTTTAAAAGAAATATTACAGGAAAACATACATTTTGGATTGAACTTGGAATTAATATATTTTTACACGTGCCACTTTCAATTAGATTCCTCTGCACGTAGATGTGAAACACTGTACAGTAATAGCATGTAATCTAGTACTGATTGTATTTCTTTGTACTGTGATACAATAAACTGGCTTGTGCTAACCCGTATTTGTACATTTTTCTAAGATCAGAGTGGCCAACATAGACTATTTGGCTCTTAATTGATTCTTTTGTTCACCTCAATCCCTTTTAGCATGAGGCTGAACCTCCATTATTGTCCAAAGAAAGAAGGAGGGATGGAGAAATGGACAGACAGAGCGTGAAGAGAGATAGTTAGAGACGGAGAGAGATAACGAGGAGGGCAAAGTACCCTGTAGGATTAGCAAAAAGGGTGGATAATAGGGAGCAAGTGTGACCGCGGATACAGTACCCTATCAAGTGAGAGTGAAAAATGGGGGAAGGATTGGAAATGAGCGAATCATATGCTGTAACTGATCCTCCCAGTTCACCAGAGACCAGAGACACTTTGGTTTTAAAGGCAGGGAGGCCAAAATCCAGGTAGCAGCAGGGAGATGGGAGAGCATTTTTTCACGTTTGAGAGGGTCCTCACTGTGCTTAACTGGCCACACTGGTCACCAGTCCTGTACACTGGTCCCAGCTTGGTGCTTTGTCAATGTGCTGTGAATAATCCAGGCGAGGTCCCGCATTTTCCCTCACCCTAATTAAAAGAGGATTAGATGGGATGGAGCTCTACACCTCTCCAGCATGCATAGCCACCATCCCTTTCCCAGGATAATCACTAACTGGAATTGCTTGGATTTTCTGTGCAGTCCACCACCTGAACTCAACTATCGGGTCTGTCACAAATATAGAGAGGTTCGAAAAAGGCACTGTAGCAATAATCCAACTGATCCACACTGCAAACCTGTTTAATTTCTACTGTATTACATAACTCTCATTATCTCCATCATTTGTGCATGTGCTGTGGGAATATTGTGATTTAAATGACATTATTTGGCCTGCTTATGTGCTTGAAGATACCTAATTCATCAATTTTGCACTAGTCTGTTTTCAATTAAAGCAACAAACAATAGAAAAATAGAGTTTGGGTGCCTTAACATTTCTTTACACTCTCAACAATACAAATGATTCTACATGTCACTTATGATACGGTTTAAGTTACATTGAAAAAGAAAGTGAATGAAAGGAAACAATGCAAAGTGAACCACATCATTATAACATGAGGATTAACTAAATAAAGAGATGCTGGACATAATTTAGAAAGTATGATAATTGTCAGCCGATAAACAAAATCTGCCCTTTAATTTGACTTGTAGGCAGGTTAATTTGGACCAGCCTAGTCACTATACTGGTTTTTCATTCAAATACACTAATACACTTTTGTGTATTAGTGTATCTGACTTCAGATTTTTACATTTTTAACCAGATTTGTTGATCAGGAAAATGCATGTGACAGGTTGCAGGCACAATGTGGTAAGAAATTGTCTGTGCATTGGCACAGTAGACAATCTCATGTTCAGCTGTCATGCAGCTGAATGCTGAACATGTCTGGTTTGCACTTATGGACAGAATTACAACAGAAAGTTAATATGGAGGGGAAGAATGGAGGCTGCTTTTAGCTGTGAACTAATCCAGCACTGTTGCCTATAAATAGCCAGCTGAAATAAGCTGCTTTAAAGTGCTGGCTAATTTAGATAGCAGCTGCCACACTGAGAAGACTGCTTTATTGCCACTTCACAAATGGCATCTGGGGAAGCCTTTAAAATTGGACCTCTGAGGCCCTAACCCCACCCTAGACCACCATGTTAGTGCCTGGTGTAGTGTAGTCCGCAGCATGTTATCTCAACTTTTTAAACACATACTAAAGCTCCAACCACTGAGCTCAGTATTTTTGGTGATTGCCTCTTCATTTGTGGAGAGAAGAGGGGGGGCATTTTTGTTTTCATTTGCTCTAAGCGCTTCTTTATTAAGTGTCTCACTTGAAACCATCCACATTACTTTGGGTTGCTGCTTCACGGTGGGAAATGCAGTGCAGTAGATTTTTTTTCCTAAACGTAATACATCAGTTGAGGACATTAATATTGGGAAATGTCTTTAAAAATAATCTTTAGTGAGAATCTGCTCTATATCAGAGTACCTTGTGTATAGACTGACATAATATGTGCATTTGTGGTGGTAGTTATACAGATCAGCCACTGCCATATAATCTATTTGTGTTTAAACTCTTTCATACATTGTCATATATGTATTCTTTTTTTTATTGTTTGTATGTAGGTTTGCTCAATTGTCATCACCTAATTATGGACAACACTACAAATGCATTGTTATCATAAGAATATAGTATACATCTGAATCCTTAGCTACTCATTAGTTCGTGAATTGTGATGTTTAGGAAATGCACAATATAAGATACTGAGACTGCATTTAAAAATAAAACAAATGTTGGATATAGCGCTGTGAAATGAGTCGTTTATTTTGAAAGGCTACGTCTACTCACTGCGTCACCGCGCCTACAAGTCCAGATACAGGGTAGGAGCAGACCCATGATCCAGCAGCAGCGTAACGGACACACGGCCTCTGTGGTTTCAGCACCTTTAACACAGCGACTGTCTTATTCTACAACCTTCACATTACAGCGTTTACTATGGACGAAGACTCCGCAATGAAAGCGTCAAAAAGACGAGAGCGTCCACAAGGTAACGACTGCTGCCTTCATGAATGTGCTAGCTCAATATTTTATAATAATGCTAAGCTAACACATTAATTAATGGCACACATGGCGTTGCAACTTACTCACTGTGAAATTAACAAAGAGAGCAATATTAAAGTAATTGACCTCTACATTTACGATAACATATAAACTAGGGTTAGCTTATATTTGTATGTTAATTGTGTGTAAAAGTCCTAGTAAACGTTACGCTGGGTTCGATAAACGAGCTAAACTGAAGCTAATGTTTTTGTTTCATTCTCAAGCTGATGTTGACTCACACTCAGTCACGTTACGTCGGTTTATGTCGTCTTGTAAGTAACGTTAAGTAACATGTATTTGTGTGGCACTTTGCACGGTCACTGAGTGCTTTAGAAGAGTATTGTACAACATATAAGATAGAAAGCATAAAGGATTAAATGACCCACGTTAAGTACAAAACAAATAAACAACATTTAAAATAATACTCAATAAAAATACACAATCAATACTTAAGGTGCAGACTTGGTGCATGCAAATTACTCAAATGCAAATCTAAATAGATGTGTCTTTAGCTGCCTTTAGTAGGAATCCACAGATTTAGCAGACCTCTTGGCCTTAGTAAACCTGATTTATGCTTCGTGTGGGCAGGGTGCGCAGGATTTAGGCTACACCCTTATTTTGTAAACACAGGTAGAGCCCTCTACTGGACTTAATGGGAACAGATGAATGTCCACCTTGCCCCAACATGGTATCAGACTACCTGACTGAGCCCGACCGGTGTTACAAATCAACTGGTTTCCACGTTAACTGGTTACCTTTGTTTATAAAAGTTGGGCCTCTCTCACTGTGACTGCAGATGTTTCGATCACGGAGAGAAAACGTAGCTGACCTCGCGTATGCCTGAATGTACTTCCATAAATATCTGATGATCTCCCGCTCCACCTGGTTAATCCAAGCATGATGCTTCATGTTGCGATGTACAATTGTGGGACCCGAAATACTGGTCACATATTCTGTATAAATGTCTAAATAAAAGGAAATAAATAAAAGGTCACCCGACACGGGATTTGAACCGAGTGTGTCACCAACTGCAAAACCATTAAAGGGTAGTGTTTAACCATTACGCCACGCAATTACACTCATCAGTTGTCACAAGGTGATATAACAACTGTTGAAGTAAAAGTGACGTGTGCACTGCCACGATTTTCAAAACACCACAGCCAAATTAACTTGTGACCACTGTTACTGCAATGATAGCCACCTTACAGGTCCAGCTTGTTGCACCTCTGAAAAACATTTCACGATGATAAAAGATCACGTTGTAAATCATGTTGGAGCAACAGTGTGTAAAATAAAACAGTTTGTAGTCGAGCGGATATCAATTAACCAATCTTTATTTGTATAGCGCCAAATCACAACAAAGTCATCTCAAGTCTCTTTACACATAGAGCAGGTCTAAACCAAACTCTTCAGGTTTAATTTAAAGAGACCCAACATTCCCACATGAGCAGCACTTGGTGACAGTGGAGAGAAAAAACTCCCTTTAAACAGGAAGAAACCTCAGAACCAGAACCAGACTCACAGTGGGAGAACATCTGCCTCGACCGGTTGGCAACAAATATAACAATCCTATCTGACTAAATAGCCACAGGAAACAAAAATGAACTTTAAGGCTCAATTTCATATTTGGTCATATTGATTTCCTCGCCCCACTACCCATCCAACCATTCAGTCCAAACTTCCTGAAATCAACAAGTGATGTGATGAATGATATTATAACTGAGTGTGCCAATATGTGTGGATATCCTAGCCACGCGTTACTCCGCTCGACTTCAAATTGTTTTATTTTACACACTGTTGCTCCAACATGATTTACAACACACGGGCGTAAACGTGTCCAAAACATCAAATGCGTGATTTTCCTCGACCACCTTTACCAGACGTGATCTTTTATCATCGTGAAATGTTTTTCAGAGGTGCAACAAGCTGGACCTGTAAGGTGGCTATCATTGCAGTAACAGTGGTCACAAGTTAATTTGGCTGTGGTGTTTTGAAAATCGTGGCAGTGCACACTTCATGTTTACTTCAACAGTTGTTATATCACCTTGTGACAACTGATGAGTGTAATTGCGTGGCTTAATGGTTAAACACTACGCTGTAATGGTTTTGCAGTTGGTGACACACTCGGTTCAAATCCCGTGTCGGGTGACTTTTTATTTATTTCTTTTTATTTAGACATTTATACAGAATATGGTGACCAGTATTTGGGTCCCACAATTGTACATCACAACATGAAGCATCATGCTTGGATTAACCAGGTGGAGCGGGAGATCATCAGATATTTATGGAAGTACATTCAGGCATACGCGAGGTCAGCTACGTTTTCTCTCCGTGATCGAAACATCTGCAGTCACAGTGAGAGAGGCCCAACTTTTATAAACAAAGGTAACCAGTTAACGTGGAAACCAGTTAATTTGTAACACCGGCTGTAGGTTAGTCATCACGGCCTTCCTACTACTACAAGATGCTTAAGTGGAGCAGTAAAGGGTCTGAGTTAGTTAACATGAACATGAACTGGGTGAAACTGTGGCCTGACCTCGCAGGGGTAACAGGTCATTCAACATAAACCCTGTACATCTCATTGATAGAGACATTTTGGATCACAGGAGAATGCAGGCGTATAATTGCGTGTACCACAGTTGACATTCACGCCACCCTTTTTTACAAGTCCTGATCAAGCACAGACTTGGAAAATGAGCCTGTCATTGTCCAAGAGATAGACACTCACAGTCTGCCTGCTAAAAGGTAGTCCATTTGGGTTCCAACAGAACACCTTGCACACTGACCAAGTCGGGCCTAACTCCCAGATGCTACCATTCACCTAGATAATCCCATGTCAATTGTCTGAACCTGGACGTGACAATGAGGTTGTCTAAGTAAAAGAAAGCCCTAATATCATGGTCGTGCAGTGGCACCACATCCGTACACTTACTGAATGTATGAGGAGCCAGGGAGTAGCCAAACGGTAGCCTGTTGTACTTGTAGCTTATCCCCTGCAAGACAAAACGCAGACACTTCCTGTGTATCGTCACCACCTCAATGTGAAAATAAGCATCTTTTAGGTCAGTGGTGGTGAACCAGTTACCTGGTTGAACAAATTCCATCAATCTCTTGATTGTTAGCATGTGTTACGTCTTTCGCATTGGTTCAGAATGCGGAGATCCAAAATGGGTCTGAAATCTGTCGTCTTCTTGGTGACTGGGAAGTATGCAGAGTAAAAACCCCTCTGTCTGCAGTGATGGAATCAGAGTGTAAAATCATCCTCACTGTCAGCTATCACTCGGGGATAAAATAAACTTTGCACAGTTAAAATGCAGCTAAAATCATCATTATGTGTAGTGCCAAAAACAATCTCTCCGTTTGTTAGAATCTCTGTTTTGAAACCAGAGTGCAAACAGATAGAAACCTATCTGTTTGCACACTACCTAACTAAGCCTATAGAAACTTAAAGAAATATATTGCACTTTTTTACTTTTCACTTTACTCTAATCTCAGGAATTTTGTCCATTTCAGGATCCTGTACAAATGATGACTAATTTTTTCCCAGTAATCTGACTAGTCAGTGGTTTGGGCGTTGACAGGTTGTGATCCGATTCCCTGCAGTTTACCTGCTCCGTTGCAAGTTAGCTGTTCAGTATAAGTTACCATGGTGATTTATCCCGGTCAAAGGTGAGCCAGCTTCATGATCAACTTCATGATACAGGAAAACCTGAGTTAAGCCCAAAGATAGTTTGCTATCCTACTAATCTCACTTCATGATACCGGCCCCAGTTCCCAATCCTTTAGTAAAATCAGTATTGATTATTTCAGTGATGTATGGATTTTGCTGTTAGTTTTATGTGGAATTGGCATTAATCAAGCCGACTGACATCATGGCAGCATCAGTTACTAAATGTTGACCTTGCACTATTGTTATTTAGTAATTATAACATTACAGGAGTCATGCAATGGTGTTTTGACCTCTAACCTTGTCTGTAGGTCCAAGCACGCATGATTATCTCGATGATGAAGGTATGGATCTCAACCGCTGAATGGTTGCATGTCAACAATAATAATATAATAACAACCTTTATTTAAATAGCACTTTTTGAAACAGTGTTACGAAGTGCTTTACTAATAATATAAAATTAATAATAAATCATCAAGTTTTGACTGAAATAAACACTGCAGTCAGGGCCAATGATGTTTTATGAGATGTATATCATGCCATGTTTCCAAACTGAAAAAAACAGCTTAGAAAGGTTGAAACTCAGTGTTTGAAATCTTCAAATCTAATAAAAAGGTTTTCAAGATTGAAAGCTTTGCAAACATATTGTATGCCTTTTAAGAAAACCAGGTCAAACCTACTTTATGGTCAAGGTGTGAAATTGTGGTCATGTTCTTACAGGTATAGTCAGTGCTGGTGTTAATCTGCAGCTTTCTGTAATGCACCCAGTACTGAAGTAGTATATCACATGTCATGGTTAAGCATTGTTTAAATAAAAAATACTTTCCATTCATATCTTAGGATGTTTGATTTGAAATGGAACACATTGTAATTCTAATTATAACTATTCAAATTACTTATCTGTTAAATCCCCCTGCTCTTTCATGTCACTGTTTCACTTTGTAGATCTCTCCCTTTTTTCACTCTGTATTGAGTATGTTTTTTTTGGGGTGCTTTAACCGTGTGCTCTCCCTTGTGTATCCATGGTCCTTATTTCTGCATCTTTCCAGGTTGAGAATCATGGAGGTTGTGGTGGAAATGAAAGTTTTGACAGCATTTTGGTTGCAAATCCAGGAGGCTTATCTCCACCCATTTACCAGAGTTACAGTTAATCAAGCGCACCAGAGCAGCCGTCCCATACTAAGCTAATATAACAGCCTGCATGCTAACATGCGTTACCTGAAAGACTCATGTTTTAATGCTGCTGTTCAACATTTGTGATTTGAAAGCGTCAGAGGAATAAAAAGCTTGCGTCCTGGTGTTAGTTAAGTTAGAATAAGAATGTCTTTCCTGCCAGTTGTCAACTGGACAGTGGAGAAGACTGTAGAGATGCTGGTACATGTCTGTTTAATTTTACATGTCCTCCACTTCCATTGTCTCTTGCCGATGTATTTTGAAAGAGCAGCGGCCAACGGGAAAAACTAACTTCCTTAACTAACTATCACTCACCAATGCATGCATGCACAAACGCTGTTATAGGGCTGGTTCGTGGTGAGCCCAGCTAACAAAATGATTAAAAGTGTGGGGCAGAGGGTGTGCATGTGGGTGCAGATCTAAAACCCGACTAACCACATATTTAGAAAAAGGTGGGCATTCAGAGCTCAAGCTGCTCTGATGCCTGCCATGATTGGAAGAAATATGACCCGAATTCAGTACACATGAATGTTTTCCCCACTGATTCGAACCAGTTGAATCTATTTCAATGTATTTGTCTTTCTCTCCCCAGCCTTGGAGAATGCGGACACGAGCATTGGCTTGTGTGGCTGGCTGATTGTGGGGTTCTCCATCCTTCTCATGCTGGTTACCCTGCCCATCTCCATATGGATGTGCATCAAGGTGAGCTGCTGGTCTATTCCAGTGTTTATTCACCACTTTACAAGCAAAGCTCCCTGGTATTGTAGAGTGGATTACTGAGAATTACCTACTCTCTTTATTCAGTGAAATTTGACACTTAGTGCTGCAGACTAATCCAATATGTCACATATATTTATTTAAAAGCCTTTAGAAGCTTTATATGCATTGCATTGAGCAGGTTAATTGCTCAATGCCTTTTCAAAATGAGCATCCATAATCACATCCTTATATCCAATTACAGCATATATATATATAGACATACTTAGACTGTAAAATAACAGAAAGACAATTGATTAATGTGGTTTGTCTGTGCACACAGATTGTGAAGGAGTACGAGCGAGCCATTATCTTCCGCCTGGGGCGCCTTTTACGAGGAGGAGCCAAAGGACCAGGTCAGAAACCCTCTGTAATATTTCATACACCAGCATGTTTTTCTACTCCATCCACATCATGGAGGGTATATAAACTGCCATTTTGCTCGGGTGGGGTCAGTTGGAGCCGGAGTCTGCGCATTAGAGTCGGGATGACAGCCGTCAGGACATGCCCCCTTAGCCATCCCACCGACTGACGAAGGTTTGAGAGCGGCTGTCACAGCTGTCAATCATAACATCAGACTCCCTCTTTATATCAAATAACTCAAAAAAAACAAACGTAACAGAAAAATGAGCACCTGAACGAGCATCAGCCTGATAAAAAATACCTAAAATGAGAGAAATCATCTTT